>NC_064860.1:70174427-70336927 GCF_024139225.1 Suncus etruscus
CCAGGTTCCTCTTTATCCTTCCCGCCATCAAAATGTGTTTATGCTCCCATTGGTTAAAATTGTTGTACTTGTACAAATCTGATTGGTTTATGTTTCAATCCTATGTTACTAAAATAGGCCCTGGATTGAGCTATTATGAAAGGGGCCCTTGGGCTACTGTGAAGGTTGGAAGCGCTCAGGCCATGGGGGTACTGTTGGAAAGTTGTGTGCAGAAATAATGTTAACCGTATATTAACTTCTGATCTTCAATAAGAATAAGCTATTATAAAAAAAAGGAAAAGAAAAAAAATACATGTACATACACATATATGTGTATATATATGTGTGTGTATATATACTTATACAGAGAGAAAAGAAAATATCTCACTCAGATGCAGCAGGGCAGGAGGAAATTAGGGAAAGTGGTGGCAGAAAACATACACTGGTGAATGGTGTTGTGCATTGTATAACTGAAATTCAATCATGCATACTTTGCAACTGTAAAAAAATACTCCTGTTGTGAACAACAGTTCACAGGAACAACAATGTTCCTATTGTGAACAACCTGTATTATGGTCTTTAAATAAAGCAATTTAAAAAAGAAAAAAAATAATTCCTAGAATATATAAAACTCAGATGTGATTTAATTCAAATGCTTCTGATTGAAAATATTCCCATTACTTTAAGTAAATAATAGAATGCTATTTTAAAATAAACTAACACTCACTAAACTGTTATAAAAATTAACTAAGAAAAGCTATTTCCTTTATATATATATTTATATCATCTCTCCCATGCAAAAGTATTTATGATTTATGTAACTATCACACAAAGATAAGGGAGTAGACTTCAGAGTTGGAGATGTGATATTATGGGAGGATGTCCCATAATTTTTACTCACAAAAGATAACTCTCTAGATCTTTTTCCTGAAACATTGATGTCTAAGCTTCTGAAAAGCAATTTCACAATCCTCTATCAAAAGGCATGTCTATTGGCTCTCTTACAGAGACTAAAACCATGTAAGTAGGTATGGTGCCCAGTGGAAATTGTGATTTATCATGCTAGTCTCAATAAACTACAAAAGAGTTTGGGCCAAACAAATAGAAAGTGATGGTGGTGGGCCATAGTGCAAGTAAGCCAAATAACAGGGAAGCCAAGTGTGTGCTGGGCTAATTTAATTTTTTAAAGCTGTAACTCAGCCCACACCTTGGGGACACGATTTCTTTTTGGCAATATTTTTCTCTGAAGCTAAAACAGCTGCTTCACCTATCTCAAATCAAATAATACGCTGTTTTAAGCAAATATTTACCAAAAATCACAATTATCATGAATGACTTACCAGAGATTGAATAAAATGGTGATCATGTAAGTAAAGGTTTATAAAGGTTATATTTAAAATAAAATTTAAAGCTAATATTTTAGTAAAGTGATAGATCTAATAAATGACTTAATGTGCTATGAAAATGTATAATATAGGTGAAAATGTATAATATAGATTCTAACATATAAAATTAAAAAATGTCTTCAAAAATGACAAATTTCTGAAGTATATATCCAATATATTTTAAATAATTTTAAGTGCTTTTGAAAAATTTCTATGATGAAATTTAATGATAAAAATGTTATTTACTATAGTAAGTTATCTGATATTCATTCTTTTAAACTGTTATAACTGACTCCATAAACATTGAAATTATGTTCAATTTTCTTTATCTTTCATAGCATATTGACTCAAGTTTAAATCAGATTAGTATATATTTGAACTGAAAACATGTTTACCTATATCAATGAAAATACCTGAGTAGTACAGAAATCAAGATTTTAAAACACTATAGTTTTTTCAAACACTGGCCCAGACAACACAATGCTTGAACATTACAGCAAGCAAGGGGAAAGAGATTCCATAGTCACTAAATAGCAATAGCATCATCATTGAGTATCAGAAGCCATCATTGTCCAGTATTGCAAAATCAAAACTTTTAATTAACAACAGTAAAACTAAGGAGATAATCAAATAAGAATGTGCTACTGAATTTGATCTTATAGATCAAATATAGATCTTTATAGACCAGCCAGATTGACAGCACTGTGGATAGAGCTTTTGCTTTGCGTGCTGCCGATGCATCCTATATGGTTCCCCAAGCATGTCAGGAGTGATATCTGAAAGCTATCAGGAATAACCCATGAGTGCTGCTGGGTATGTCCCCAAAATCAAAATAAATAAATAATAGATTATTACAGTCTATAGAGGTCAGATACAACATATAAAATCGTCAAAGCTATATACTTTTAATTATTTTATTTACAAAATTTTTTAGATATATATATTTTTTATATACAAAATTGCTCATGATTGAGTTTCAGTCATACAAAGTACGCCATCCATCACCAGTGCACATGTCCCACAAAACATTGTCTCAAACTTCCCCTTTTCTGTCTCTAGTGTAGATATTTAGATATTTTACTTCTCTCTTATTATTATTATTATTCTCTTTAGATACTGTGATTTGTGCTCTTGTTAATGCATATTACATTATCTCTTTCCAGCACCCATTTATTGTTCAGAATGATCCATTTAAATTATTATTTTTATTGTGGAACCCTTTCACAGCTACACACTTCCACTATTTGTGACAAACTTCCTGCAATGAACTTTTTCCTGGTATTCAACTCTATTGTCCTATTATCTCCAGAGTATATTTACTATATATAATATATTTTATTAAACTTTATTTTTTATTTAAACAACTTTATTACATACATGATTGTGTTTGGGTTTCAGTCATGTAAAGAACACCACCCATCACCAGTGCAACATTCGCATCACCATGTCCCAAATCTCCCTCCTCCCCACCCAATCCCCACCTGTACTCTAGACAGGCTTTCTATTTCCCTCATACATTCTCATTATTAGGATAGTTCAAAATGTAGTTATTTCTCTAACTAAACTCATCCCTGTTTGTGGTGAGCTTCATGAGGTGAGCTGTAACTTCCAGCTCTTTTCTCTTTTGTGTCTGAAAGTTATAATTGCAAGAATGTCTTTTATTTTTATTAAAACCCATAGATGAGTGAGACCATTCTGCATCTTTATCTCTCTCTGACTAATTTCACTCAGCATAATAGATTCCATGTACATCCGTGTAAAGAAAAATTTCATGACTTCATCTCTCCTGATGGCTGCATAATATTCCATTGTGTATATGTACCACAGTTTCTTTAGCCATTCATCTGTTGAAGGGTATCTTGGCTGTTTCCAGAGTCTTGCTATGGTAAATAGTGCTGCAATGAATAAAGATGTAAGGAATGAATTTTTGTATTGTATTTTTGTGTTCCTAGGGTATATTCCTAGGAGTGATATAGCTGGGTCATATGGGAGCTCGATTTCCAGTTTTTGGAGGAATCTCCATATGGCTTTCCATGAAGGTTGAACTAGACGGCATTCCCACCAGCAGTGGATAAGAGTTCCTTTCTCTCTACATCCCTGCCAACACTACTTGTTCTTATTCTTTGTGATATTTGCCAATCTCTGGGGTGTGAGGTGGTACCTCATAGTTGTTTTGATTTCCATCTTTCTAATAATTATAGATGTGGAGCATTTTTTTATGTGTCTTTTGGACATTTGTATTTCTTCTTTGTCAAAGTATCTGTCCATTTCTTCTCCCCATTTTTTGATGGGATTGGATGTTTTTTTCTTGTAAAGTTCTGTCAATGCCTTGTATATTTTGGAGATTAGCCCCTTATCTGATGGGTATTGGGTGAATAGTTTCTCCCACTCAGTGGGGGGCTCTTGTGTCCTGGGCGCTATTTCTTTTGAGGTAAGGAAGCTTCTCAGTTTAATATATTCCCATCTGTTAATCTCTGCTTTCACTTGCTTGGAGAGTGCAGTTTCCTCTTTGAAGATGCCTTTAGTCTCAATGTCCTGGAGTGTTTCCCTACGTGATGTTCTATATATCTTATGGTTTTGGGTCTGATATCGAGATATTTTATCCATTTGGATTTATCCTTCATACATGATGTTAGCTGGGGTCTATGTTCACTTTTTTGCAAGTGGCTAGCCAGTTGTGCCAACACCACTTGTTGAAGAGGCTTTCTTTCCTCCATTTAGGATTTCTTGTTCCTTTATCAAAAACTAGGTGATTGTATGTCTAGGGAACATTGAGTATTCAAGCCTATTCCACTGATCTGAGGGCCTGTCTTTATTCCAATACCATGCTGTTTTGATAACTGTTGCTTTGTAGTACATTTTAAAGTTGGGGAAAATAATTCCTCCCATATTCTTTTTCCCAATGATTGATTTAGCTATTCTAGAATGTTTATTGCTCCAAATAAATTTCAAAAGTGCCTGATCCATTTCTTTGAAGAATTTCATGGGTATTTTAGAGGGATCACATTATATCTGTACAATGCTTCGGGTTGTACTGCTATTTTAATGATGTTATTCCTGCAAATCTATAAGCAGGGTATGTGCTTCCATTAAGCTTGTCCTCTCTTATTTCTTGGAGCAGAGTTTTATAGTTTTCTTTGTATAGGTCCTTCAAATTTTTACTCAAATTAATTCCAAGATATTTGAGTTTGTGTGGCACTATTGTGAATGGGGTTATTTTCTTAATGTCCATTTCTTCCTTATTACTATTGGTATATAAAAAAGGCCATTGATTTTTGTGTGTTAATTTTGTAGCCTGCCACCTTGCTATATGAGTCTATTGTTTCTAGAAGCTTTATGGTAGTCTTTAGGGTTTTCTAAGTAGAGTATCATGTCATCTGCAGACAGCGAGAGCTTGACTTCTGCCTTTATTATCTGGATTCCCTTGATATCTTTTTCTTGCCTAATCGCTATCGCAAGTACATCCAGTGCTATGTTGAATAGGAGTGGTGAGAGAGGACAGCCTTGTCTTGTACCAGAATTTAGAGGAAAGGCTTTCAGTTTTTCTTCATTGAGGACAATACTTGCCTCTGGCTTGTGGTCGATGGCCTTAACTATATTGAGAAAGGTTCCTTCCAATCCCATCTTGCTGAGAGTTTTGATCAAGAATGGGTGCTGGACCTTATCAAATGCTTTCTATGCATCTATTGATATGATCATGTGATTTTTATTATTCTTGTTGTTGATGTTGTGTATTATGTTGATAGATTTATGGATGTTAAACCAGCCTTGCATTCCCCGGGATGAAACCTACTTGATCGTAGTGGATGATCTTCTTAATGAGGCATTGAATCCTATTTGCCAGGATTTTGTTGAGGATCTTTGCATCTGTATTCATCAGCGATATTGGTCTGTAATTTTCTTTTTGGTAGCATCTCTGTCTGGTTTAGGTATCAAGGTGATGTTGGCTTCATAAAAGCTATTTGGTAGTGTTCCTGGTTTTTTTTTTTTTTTTTTTTTTATTTCATGAAAGAATCTTGCCAGGATTGGTATTAGTTCCTCTTAAAGGTTTGAAAGAATTCATTAGTGAATCCCTCTGGGCCTGGGCTTTTGATTTTGGGCAGACATTTGATTACTGTCTTAATTTCCTCAATAGTGATGGGTGTGTTTAAATATACTACATCCTCTTCATTCAACCATGAAATATTATAAGAGTCCACAAATTTATCCATTTCTTTGAGTTTTTCATTTTTAGTGGCATAGAGTTTCTCAAAGTATTTTCTGATTACCCTTTGAATCTCTACCATATCAGTAGTGATCTCTCCTTTTTCATTCCTAATCCAAGTTATAAAGTTTCTCTCTTTCTCTTTCTTTGTTAGTTTTGCCAGTGGTCTATCAATCTTGTTTATTTTTTTCAAAGAACAATCTTGTTTATTTTTTTCAAAGAACCAACTTCTGCTTTCGTTGGTTTTTGGATTGTTTTCAGGATTCCACTTCATTGATTTCTGCTCTCAGCTTTGTTATTTCCTTCTGTCTCCCTATTTTTGGGTCCTTTTGTTGAGTACTTTCTAATTCTATGAGCTACGTCATTAAGCTATTCAGTTATGCCCCTTCTTCATTCCTGATGTGTGCTTGCAAAGCTATAAATTTTCCTCTCAGTACCACTTTTGCTGTGTCCCATAGGTTCTGATAGTTTGTGTCTCCATTGTCATTTGTTTTCAGGAAGGTTTTGATTTTTTTTTTTTTAATTTCATCTCGGACCCACTGGTTATTCAGTATTAAGCTGTTTAACTTCCAGGTAATAAAGTTTTTCTTCTGTGTCCTTTTGTAGTTCACATATAATTTCAGGGCCTTGTGGTCAGCGAAGGTACCTTGCAAAATTTCTATCCTCTTGATATTAGGGAGGTATGTTTTATGTGCTAGCATGTAGTCTGTCCTGGAGAATGTCCCATATACATTAGAAAATAATGTGTATCCAGGCTTCTGGGGGTGGATATATTCTGTATATATCTACTAGGCCTCTTTCTTCCATTTCTCTTTTCAGGTCTAGTATATTCTTGTTGGGTTTCAGTCTGGTTGACATGTCATGTGTTGACAATTCCATGTTGAGGTCTCCCACTATGATTGTGTTGCTATTGATATTGTTTTTCAGATTTGTCAACAGTTTTATTAAATATTTGCTGACCCCTCATTCAGTACATATATGTTTAGGAGAGTGATTTCTTCTTGATTAATAAAAATTTCCATCTTTGTCCCTTACAACTTTCTTAAATATAAAGTTTGCATCATCTGATATTAGTATGGCCACTCCAGCTTTTTTATGGGTGTTGTTTGCTTGGATGATTTTCCTCCAGCCTTTGATTTTGAGTCTATGTTTTTTTTGAATCTGTAGGTGTGTTTATTGTAGGCAGCAGAAGCTTGGATTGAGTTTTTTGATTCATTTAGCCACTCTGTGTCTCTAACTGGTGCATTTAATCCTTTGACATTGAAAGACAGAATTGTCCTGGGAGTTAGTGCCATCTTTATATCAAAGTTTGGTGTGTCTATTGTTCAGTCTTGTCTTAAAGTAGGCCATTCAGCTTTTCTTTTAAGACTGGTTTTGAGTCTGTAAAGTTACTGAGCTGTTGTTTGTTTGTGAAAACATGTATTGTTCCTTCAAACCAGAAAGTGAGTTTTGCTGGGTGCAGTATTCTAGGCAAAGCATTAATTTCATTGAATTTTGTCACTATGTCCCATCACTGCTTTCTGGCCTTGAGTGTCTCCGGTGACAGGTCTGCAGTAAATCTCAAGGATGTTCCCTTGAATATAATTTCTCTTTTTGATTGCTACTTTCCAAATTCTGTCTCTATCTGTGGGTTTTGTCTTTGTGACTAGGATGTGTCTTGGGCTGTTTTTTCTGGGGTTTCTTTTGGTTGGTACTCTTCGAGCATGCAGGATTTGATCACATGTATTCCTTAGCTCTGGTAGTTTCTCTTTAATAATGTTCTTGATTGTTGATTCTTCCTGGAGATTTTCTTCCTGGGTCTCTGTGACTCCAATGATTCTTACGTTGTTTCTGTTGAGCTTATCATAGATTTCTATTTTCATCTGTTCCCATTCTTTGAGTAATTTTTCCATTGTTTGATCATTTGCTTTAAGGCTTTGTTCCAATTTCTTCTGCTGAATGGAATTGTTATTCATCTCATCTTCCAGTGTACTAATTCTATCCCTAGCTGCTGTTAACCCGTGGGAAAGCTCAACCATGTTTTTTTTTAAATTCATCTACTGAGTTTTTTAGATCTGATATTTGACCTGAAATTTCAGTTTGGAGTTTTCTGATTTCTATCTTCATATTCTCTTGATTCTTATTAGTGTTCTTTTCTATACTTTCTTTGAGTTCTTTGAACATCTTCCATATTGCGACTCTAAACTTCTTATCTGAGTGACAGACTAGTTGGTTGGTCATGTTCAAGTCATCAGAGTTGCCATCATCTTTCTCTATGTCTGGTGCTTGCCTGCATTCCCACCCCCCCATTGTCACACTTGTATTGTGGGTTTTCTCTATGTGTTGTGGTTGTATTCATTGGCTAAATGATGTGCACGGTCGAGCGACCACACTCCTCTGGCTCCTCCCTTTCTGGGCGTGTAAACTCACCTCCAGGGAAGGCTCCAGGGAAGGCAAGCCATCCGCAGATGAGCCACAGACAGGATGAAATCAGGCCAAAAATGGATCACAGCACAGTAGACCAGCAGATAGGGGTGCTGGCATCTGAGTTCCCAGAAATCCTTTAGAACTTTAATCTTAGTCTGAAATGGATAATCCCCTCAGATTGTTTGGGCTTCCCATCCTCTCACCGACAAAGGTGAAAGAGCTTGAAGCCTCCAAAACCTTCACTGTGGTCTCTAGTGTCACCCAGAAAATTGACATTCACCTCTGAAGCAGGCAGGATCACAAAATCCAGTCTCAGGCAGCTGAAAACAGCATGACCCAAGATGGCTTCTGCACCCTTCTGACTCCTGACAGAAACCAGTACAAATCAGTGTGTATATCCTGACCCACCTATGAAGCAGGCAGGATCGCCGGCAGGAATGCTGATGAAATCCAGTCTCAGGCAGCTCTGAAGCAGGTAGGATCACTGGCAGAAACGCTGATCGATATAATGTATTTCATATTTCTTATATACCACAAATGAGGGAGATAGTGGGATTATTTTAATCTATCCTGCTCCCTCTGACACATGTACTCAATGTAATATTCGTCTTGTCCATCCATGAATAGGAAAAATTTATGACTTCATTTTTCTTGAAAGCTGTATAGAATTTTATTGTGTAAATATACCAGTTTCTTTATTCACTTATCTGTACTGTGTCACTTGAGTTTTTTCCCCCCAGATTCTAGAAGTTATAAATAGTACTGTAATGAATGTGGAATTGCAGAGGGCTTTTCTGCATTATATTTTGCTTTCTGTGGAATATCCCTATGAGTGGCAGTGTTGGGTAATACAGAAGCTCAATATTTTTTGAGGAATATCCCTATTGTTTTTCAAAACAGCTGGACTAGTTTATAGTGGTGAATGTAAGTCCCCTTCTCTCCTTCCCTACTTCAGCACTAGTTGTTCCAATTTTGTTGTGATGTATGTAACTCTCTGGAGTGTGATGATATCTCATAGTTATTTTGATTTGTACCTTTCTGATGATTAATTAACATGGACCATTTTTTTATGTTCTTTTTGGTCATCTGCATTTCTTCTTTGTTGAAAAAAATCTGCTCATTCTCTCTTATGGGGATAGAATTTTTCTTGATAAATTTTATTTTGTCTTGCATATCTTAGATATTAACCCTTGCTTTTATGTATAATGCGTGAAGAATTTTTCCCAATACAAGCTTAGTGTTTGTTTCCCAGATAGAGATTATTTGACAAGCAAAAACTTCTCAGTTTAATGTAGTGCCATTTGCTTATATATGCATCTACTTGTGCCAATGTTTTTTTTTTTTTTTTTTTTTTTATCATTGAAGGTGCCTTTAGTCTCAGTGTCATTGGATGTTCTGCCTACATTTTTCTCTATGTTCCTAATGGTTTCAGGTCTAATATCAATATCTTTAATTCATTTGGATTTGACTTTTGTGCATGGCATTAAAAAGAGGTCTGTGTTCACTTTTTTTTGTATGTCATTGACCAGTTTTCCCAATACCACTTACTGAAGAGACTTTCATTGGTCACATTGTATTTCTTTTTTTGTTTTGTTTTGTTTTTGTTTTTTTGTTTTTTGTTTTTTTGGGCCACACCCGGCAGTGCTTAGAGATTACTCCTGGATATCTGCTCAGAAATAGCTCCTGGCGAACATGGGGAACCATATGGGATGCCGGGATTTGAACCAACCACCTCAGGTCCTGGATCATTGCTTTCAAGGCAAATGCTGCTGTACTATTTCTCCAGCCCCACATTGTATTTCTTAAATCATTATTAAAGTTGTTTTGTTTAGTTTTGGTTTGGTTTGGGTTTTAAGGAGACACTTGTTGATACTCAGGGTTTACCCTGGCTATATGCTCATAAATAGCTCCTGGCTTGGGGGACCAAATGGGAAGCCAGGGAATTGAAACGCTGTCCATCCTAGGCTAGCCTGTACAAGCCAAATGCATTACACCATGTTTCATTGCTCCAGACCCTCATTATTCAAGTTTAATTTTCTCTATATCGGGGGGGGGGTCAAGTGTTAAAATATACAAGTCTATTCTATTAATCTGAACGTCTGTCTTTATACCATGTTTTTTAATGACTAGTGCTTTATATTACAGTTTGAACTTAGGGAAATGCCTTCCATCTTCTTTTCCTTCTTTAGCTAGTCACAAACATATAGATCCATACAATTTCAATAATGTTTGATCCATTTCTCTAAAAAATATCATGGGTATTCTTAAAGGGATTCCAGTAATTTGTGCAAAGTTTTTTTTTTTTTTTTGAGAATATTGTCATTTAAATAATGGTAATCCTACCAATCCATCAGCAGGGTAGTTTTCTCCATTTTATTGTTCCTTTTTTGTTGTTGTTGTTTCTTTGGGTAGGTCTCTCACCTTTTTAGTTAGTAGACTTAACATTGATTTTCAAAGGCATAGTTGTAAATGGAAATTTTTTATCTCATTATTCTTTTTCATTAATTGCGTTTAGAAAATCCACCAATTTTTGCATATAAATGTTGTAGCCTGCCAGAAGGCTTGTTTTCGAAGCCTCTTTGGTTTTTAGTTTTTAGGATTTTCTAAATATTATATACTGTTATCTAAAAAAAGGGCTGGCTATATTTGATAAATGTTTCTTGTCTAATTGTCATTATTAGTAATTCCAGTACTATGTTGAGTAAGAGTGGCAAGAAGAGGGAAAGCTTTTCTTTTGCCAGATTTTAGAGAAAATGCTTTTAATTTTTTTCATTGAGTATAATCTTTGCCATTCATTGGGTCAATGGCTTTTATTATATTTATTAAAGTTTTCTTCAATTCAATCTTGAGAGTTTTTTTTTTTTTTTGGTGATGTGTACTGGACCTTGTCAAGTGTTTTCTCTACATCTACTGATATAATCATATTTTTTCTTTTATTGATATAATTTGCATATGTTAAGCAATTTTTGCTTCTTTGGAATGAACCTTACTTGGTTCTAGTGTATATAACGTTTTCATGAACTGTTGGATTCTATTTTATAGTATTTTGGAGATTTCTACATCTGTGTTCATCAAGGATATCAACCTGTATTTCTCTCTTTCACTCTCTCTTTTGTCATCTCTGAAGCTTTGCTTTTGGCATCAGAATGATGCTAGATGCATAGAAATTCTTTGAGAGTATTTTTGTGTCTTCAAGTTCCTAAAAGTTCTTGAAAAGAATTAGCAGCAGGTCCTCTTTAAATGTCTAAAAATTTGTTAATGAAACCATCTGAGATTGGGCTTGTTGTTTTGGGGAAGCTATTTGATTTACATTTCAATTTTTCTAATTACAGTAGGTCTATACAGGTATTTGAGGTCATCTTGAAAACAAGATGTATGTTGGATGTATCTTGTATCAAGTTGTATCTTGTATCTTGGAAGGTTAAGCAGTCCAATAAATTATTCATTTTTCAAAGTTTTTTTATTCTCAAGTAATATTTTATCACCCTTAGAATTTCTGTAGTGAAATCCATCTTTTCATTTTCAATTTAGTTTATACATTTCTGTCTTTCTTTGTGAGATAAATACTTATTTATTAATTATGTTTATTTTTTCAAATAATCATTTTTGTTTTATTGATATTTTGGAGGTTTTATTTTTGGTATTCAATTATTAAATTCTGCTCACAGTCATTTTTTTTGCTTGCTTATGATTTATTTCATGATTTGCTTGCTTATTATTGCTTTAGTTTTTGGTAAATTTCCAATTTATTTTTCTGTACTTTGTAATTTTTGTTTTTTAGGGCAATGGAAGGATGTGGTTTTAAATTACATTTTTATATATTTTCCTTATTTAAAAATCCTGATTATAAATATGATTGTGTTTAGGTTTCAGTAATGTAAAGAACACATCCTTTCAACAGTGCAACATTCCTACCCCCAATGTCCCAAACCCCACCCCAACCTATACACCAGACAGGCTTTCCAGATACCTAATTCATTCACATGATTATGGCAGTTCTCTGTGTAGTTATTTCTATAACTGCCCTCACCACTCTTCGTGGTGAGCTTCATGAAGTTAGCTGGAAGTTCCAGACCTCCTTTCATTGTCTCTGAGGATTGTTGCAAAAATGACTTTATTTTTCTTAAAACCCATAGATGAGTGAGACTATTCTACATCTCTCTCTCTCTCTCTCTCTCTCTCTCTCTCTCTCTCTCTCTCCCTCTCTCTCTCCCCCCCTCTGACTTATTTCATCAGCATGATAGATTCCATGTACATCCATGTATAGGAAAATTTCATGACTTCATCTCTCTTGATGGCTGCATAATATTCCATTGTGTATATGTACCACAATTTCTTTAACCATTCGTCTGGTGAAGGGCATCTTGTTGTTTCCAGAGACTGGCTATTGTGAATAGTACTAAAATAAATATAGGTGTGAGGTAGAGGTGTTTGTGTTGTATTCTTGTGCTCTTAGGGTGTATCCCTAGGAGTGGAATAGCTGTGTCAAATGGGAGCTCAATTTCCAGATTTTGAAGTAATCTTCATATCGCTTTTCATAAAGTTTGTACACCAGCAGTAGATAAGAGTTCCTTTCTCTCCACATCCCCACCAGCACTGAATGTTCTTATTCTTTGTGATGTATGTCAATCTCTGTGGCGTGATATGGTATCTCATCATTGTTTTGATTTGCATCTCTCTGATGATTAGTGATAAGGAACATTTTTTCATGTACCTTTTGGCCATTTGTATTTTTTTGTTTAATCAAAGTGTCTGTTCATTTTTTCTCCCAATTTTTTTATTGATTAAATTTTTTTTCTTGTAAAGTTCTGTCAGTGCCCTGTATATTTTAAATATTAGCCCCTTATCTGATGGGTGTTGAGTGAATAGTTTCTCCCACTCGGTGGGTGGCTCTTGTATCCTCGGCGCTATTTTCTTTGAGGTGCAGAAGCTTCTCAGCTTAATGTTCTTGCATCTGTTGATCTCTGCTTCCACTTGTTTGGAAAGTGCAGTTTCCTCCTTGATGATGCCTTTAGTCTCAATATCTTGGAGTGTTTCACCAACATGTTGTTCTATATACCATATGGTATCAAGTCTGATATCAAGGTCTTTAATTCATTTGGATTTTACCTTAGTACATGATGTTTACTGGAGATTTATGTTTGCTTTTTTGCAAGTGGGTAACCAGTTCTGCCAGCACCACTTGTTGAAGAGGTTTTCCATGGTCCACTTAAAATTTCTTGCTCCTTTGTCAAAAATTAGGTGATTGTATGTATGGGAAATATTGTCTGAGAACTCAAGCCTATTCCACAGATCTGTGGGTCTGTCTTTGTTCCAATACCATGCTGTTTTGATAACTATTGCTTTGTAGTACAGTTTAAAGTTGGGGAAAGTAATGCCTCCCATTTTCCTTTTCCCTAGGACTTCTTTATTATTCGAGGATGTTTATTGTTCCAAATGAATTTCATAAGTGTTTATCCACGTCATTGAAGAATGTCATGTGTATTTTTAAGGGGATTACATTAAATCTGTACATTGCTTTGGGGGAGTATTGCCATTTTAATGATGTTAATTCTGCCAATGCATGAACAGGGTATGTGTTTCCATTTCTGTGTGCCCTCTCTTATTTCTTGGAACAGGACTTTATAGTTTTCTTTTGTATAGGATCTTTGCACTTTGGTCAAGTTGACTCCAAGGTATTAGAGTTTGTGTGGCACTAATGTAAATGGGATTGCCTTCTTGACGTCCATCTCTTCCCTATCATTATTGGTGTATAAAATGGACGTTCATTTCTGTGTGCTAATATTGTAGCCTGCCACCTTGCTATATGAATCTATTGTTTCTAGAAGCTTTTTGGTAGAGTCTTTAGGGTTTTCTAAATAGAGTATCATGTCATCTGCAAACAAAGAGAGTTTGACTTCTTTCTTTCCTATCCGGATTCCCTTGATATCTTCTTCTTGCCTGATCGCTATAGCAAGCACATCCAGTACTATGTTGAAGAGGAGTGGTGAGAGTGGACAGCTTTGTCTTGTACCAGAATTTAGAGAAAAGACTTTTAGTTTTTCTCCATTGAGAATATTATTTGTCATTGGCTTGTGTTAGATGGCTTCAACTAGATTGAGAAAGGTTCCTTCATTCCCATCTTGTTGAGAGTTTTGATCAAGAATGGGTGTTGGACCTTATCAAGTGCATTCTCTACACCAATTGATATGATCATGTGATTTTTATTTTTTTTGTTGTTGATGTTGTGTATGATGTTGATAGATTTATGGATGTTAAACCATCCTTGCATTCCTGGGATGAATCCTACTTGATCATAGTGTATGATCTTCTTGATGATGCATTGGATCCTATTTGCAGGATATTGTTGAAGATCTTTGCATCTGCATCTGCATTCATCAGGGATATTGGATGTAATTTTCTTTTTTGGCAGCATCTCTGTGTGGTTTTGGTTTCAAAGTGATGTCGACTTCATAAATGCTGTTTGGTAGTTTTCCCATTTTTTTTTTTAATTTTATGGAGGAGCCTGGCTAGGATTGGTAATAGCTCACCTTGAGAGATTTGAAATAATTCATTAGGAAATCCATCTGGGCCTGAGCTTTTCTTTTTGGGCAGATGTTTGATTAAAGTTTCAATTTCCTCTATAGTGATAGGGGTGTTTAGATATGCTACATTCTCTACACTTAACTGTGGAAGGTTATAAGTGTCCAAGAATTTTTCCATTTCTTCTAGGTTCTCATGTTTAGTAGTATAAAATTTCTCAAAGTAGTCTCTGATTACCTTTTAGATCTCTGCAATATCTGTCGTGATCTCCTTTTCATTTCTAGTATGGGTTGTCAGATTTCTCTCTCTCTTTCATTGTGAGTTTTGCCAATGATTTTCAATCTTGTGTATTTTTTCAAAGAACCAACTACTGCTTCCGTTGATCTTTTGGATTGTCTTTTGGTTTTCCACTTCATTGAGTTCTTCTTTTAGCTTTGTTATTTCCTTCTGTCTCCCTATTTTTGGTTCCTTTTGTTTGTAATTTTCTAATTTATGAACTGCGACATTAAGTTGTTCAGGTATGCCCTTCTTCCTTCCTGATGTGTGCTTGTAAAGCTATAAATGTTTTTCTCAGGACCGCTTTTGCTGTGTCCCATAGATTATGGCAGTTTGTGTCTTCATTGTCATTTGTTTCCATGAAAGTTTTGATTTCCTCTTTGATTTCATCTCGGATTGACTTGTTTTTCTGTAACAGGCTGTTTAATTTCCAATTGCTAAAGTTTTTCTTTTGTGTGCCTTTTTAGTTCACATCTAATTTCAGAGCATTGTGGTCAGCAAAAGTAGCCTGCAAGATTTCTGTTCTCTTGATTTTATGGAAGTAAATTTTATGTGCCAGCATGTTGTCTATCCTGGAGAATGATCCATGTACATTGGAGAAGAATGTGTATCTAGGTTTTTGGGATGGAGTGTCCTATATATACATCTACTAGTCTTATTTCTTCCATTACTCTTTTCAGGGCTAGTATATTTTATTTGTGTTTCAGTCTGGTTGGCCTATCAAGTGTTGATAGGGCCGTGTTGAAGTCTCCCACAGTTATTGTGTTATTATTGATTTCTTCTTTCAGATTTGTCAGTAATGGTATTAGAAAATTTGCTGGTGCATATATGTTTAATAGTCTGATTTCTTCCTGTTGCACATATCCCTTGATTAGTACATAGTGCCCATCTTTGTTCTTTACAACGTTTCTGAGTATAAAGTTGGTGTCATCAGATATTAATTTGGCCACCCCAGCTTTTTTGAGGGTGTTTTTTGCTTGGATGATTTTCCTCCAGCCTTTGATTTTGAGTCTTTGTTTGTTCTCACTATTCAGGTATGTTTCTTCTATGCAGCAGAATGTTGGATTCATCTTTTTGACCCATTTTTCCACTCTGTGTCTTTTAATTGGTGAATTTAGTCCATTGAAATGAGGGAGATGATTGTCATAGGATTTAATGTCATCTTTGTAGATAATTTTGCTGTTTTGTTGGTCTCTCTTCTCTTAAAGTAGACCTTTAAGGCTGATTTTTTTATCTGTGAAGTTTCTGAGCTGTTGTTTATCCATGAAGCTATGTATTCTTCCTCAAACCTAAATGTGAGTCGGGCTGCATGCAGTATTCTCGCTGAGGCATTCATTCATTCAGTCTTCTCACAATATCCCACCACTGTCTTCTGGCCTTGAGAGTTTCTTGTGACATGTCTGCTGTAAGTCTTAGGGGTGCTCTTTTGAATGTAATTTTTCTTTTTGATATTGCTGCTTTCAGTATTCTATATCTGTGGGATTTTTATTTTAATGAGGATGTGTTTGGGTGTTTTTCTTTGGGTCTCTTTTTGCTGGTACTCTCTGGGTATGCAGGATTTGACTGCATGTAGTCTTTAACTCTGGGAGTATCTCTTTGATTATATCTTTGACAGTTGATTCTTCCTGGGGATTTCCTACTGGGTCTCTTGGACTCCAATAATTCTTATGTTGTTTCTGTTAAGTTTATCAAATACTTCTATTTTCTGTTCTATTTCTGTTCGCATACCTTGAGTACTTTTTCCATTGCCCTATTGTTTTTCTTAAGGTTCTTTTCCAATTTCTTCTGCTGTGTTGAACTTTTCTGCATCTCATCTTCCAGTACACGATTCTCTCCTCAGCTGCTGTTACCCTGCTGGCGAGGCTATCCACTGAGGTTTTCAGTTGAGCTACCGTGTTTTTCAGATCTGTTATTTCAGTTTGGAGTTTTCTGATTTCTGTCTTTGTGTTCTGTTCAGATCGATCTAATTTTTCATTGAGTTCTACAAACATCTTCCATATTTATATTCTAAATTCCTTTTCCAAGAGATTAATCAGATGGTTGGAATTTTTTAGGTCATCCGAGCTATCATCTTCATTCTCTGTGCATGGTCTTTGCCTGTGAGTTTTCCCCATTGTCACGCTTGCAGTGTGTTTTTTTCTGCATGTTTTGGTGGGGTTTATTGGTTAGAAAGAGTGTGCAGCCTTGAAGGGAAGCGGAGTGGCTGTAGTCTTCTGCTGCCTGTAGTTGACAGTTTTTTTTTTTTTTTTGGGTGCACTTCCTAGGCCTCTGAGGAGAGCTTCAGGTATTCAAGAAACACAGACAAGCACAGGAAAGATTTCCATTGAAGTCTTCAGAGTGATCAAAGGCAAAGCAGGGCAAAGCTTCAGCAGGCCAGATGGCTCCGCTTATTGGTTGGCGATCCCCACAGCCAAACTTTACTCACTCACTTGGTGGGCAGCTTTTGAATTCAGTTTTTTGGAGGTGCACTCTCTAGGCCTCTGAGGAAAGCTTAGGTATTCAAAAAACACAGAGAGGCATAGGAAAGATTTCACTTGAAGTCCTCAGAGTAATCAAATACACAGTAGGGCGAAGCCTCAGCAGGCCAGAGGACTCAGCTTATTGGCTGGTGATCCCCACAGCCAGACTTTACTCACTCATTGGGCAGCTTCAGAATGGAGTTTTGGGGGGGGTGCTCCCTAGGCCTCTGAGGAAAGCTTCAGTTATTCAAGAAACACAGTCAGGCACAGGAAAGATTTCCCTTGAAGTCCTCAGAGTGATCAAAGGCACAGCAGGGCAGAGCCTCAGCAGGCCAGAGGGCTCAGCTTATTGGTTGGTGACCCCCACAGCCAGACTTTACTCAGTCACTCACTGGGCAGCTTCAGAATGCAGTTTTTTGGGGTGCACTCCCTAGGCCTCTAAGGAGAGCTTCAGGTATTCAAGAAACACAGACAGGCACAGGAAAGATTTCCCTTGAAGTCAGTCCTCAGAGTCAATTTTCCAATTTTTCAAGGTGTCCCATTAAATTATTTACATAAGCCCTCATTCTGGATGAATGCCTGCAAAGTTAGACATTTTTCTTTTAATATTACTTTTGCTGTATATAATAACTTTTGATAATTGGAGTTTTTATTCCTGCTTCCAGGAAATTTTTTTTTCCACTTTAATTTTGTGTCTGACTCACTGTCCAGTGAGCTGTTTTATTTCCAGGTGTTAAAATTATTTCTCCATATATGTAGTTCACTTATATTTTTGATGAATATTAGCCTGAGAAGATACTCATACAATTTCTATCCTCTTGATAATAAGAAAATATGTTTTGTAGTTCAATGTTTATTCTATCTTAGAGAATGTCTCATATGCATTTGAAAATAATGTGTATTTAGCTTTCTGTCTTCCCCAGCTGTCACTCAGCTAGTGAGGGCTTCCAGAGAATTTTTCATTTTGCTTACCAAGTTTTTCAGTTCTATCTGTTTTATTTGAAATTTTTTTCATTTCTATTCTCATATCAGCTTGCATCTAGTTGATTGTCCATTCCATGCTTTCTCTCATTTCTTTGAACATCCATTACATTTCCTCTCTAAAATACTTTCCAGAAAAGCTATATAGGTTTCTAGTACTAGTTGGTTCTTCAGAACCTCCAAACTTCAGAACATCTTCATTCAGTAGGCATGATAGGGGTCTGTGTTCTCTCCATTGTGACGTTTTCAGATTATTTGTTTCATAACCAGCTCCTCTTGTGAAATGCTGTCCTGCCTCTCTGCCTCATGGGCTGAACTCCTATTTTTCTCATGGCAAGTTCTCCTTGTGTTGTAATGGTCCCACCTATTCAAAGTTAATATTAACACACTATTACATATCTGAATGTTAAACTTTTCACCATATAAGTATTGTTTTTCAAATTAATTTTCTATTGAAATAGAAAATACAGTTTTCTGTAGTTCAATATGAGGATTGTTTTGTTTACCACTTTAAATTTGTAATTTTTTGTAATTTGAACTTTAACTTTTACATTGAATAAGTGTGTTGAAAAGTATAAAGCAGAACTATATTAATTTTTATATCTCTCAATTGTAATTAATATTACTCAAGGAAAAAATAATAATACTATATTATATAAATCCTATGTGACTCAAGTATATCAATTTTATGTGATGAGCTCAGCAAAAATTGAAGGTTATACTTAAGGATGCCAATAGTCAGGCTCAGAAGATATATAAAGAAAAATAATGCTATAAGGTAAAGTCTCTAGCTTCTGGCTAAATTCAGTGAGATGTCACAGTCCAGATGAATCAAGTTTTTGGAAGTAGGATGAATGTCAAATGGCTTATGCCAAAGAGCAGCTTGTTCTAGGAGCATGCTTAAGGCCATTTTGTTCAGAGAATTCTGAGAGGAAGTATATACTACTATTGTAACTCTGAAAAGCTCACAAAAAATCATCAAATTGCTTTTAGACACACGAATTACATAAAATGATTGACTAGGCCTCCAGCATTTTGAAAAACTTTTTTTGTTGTTAGTAAAAAATTATTTCAAAAGCAGAGCAAATGAGAATAAGTCCATGTAGCATTCTGAGCCAAAGTTAGCAGATGTCTTCTTATCTTAAATGGTACATAAATGCAGGGAAACAGAATAAAGCATATGGACTTGACAAATTTCAAGGTTGGGTTGATATGGAAATAAAGAGTGGCCAGTTTTTAGATTATGAATATACTGTACTTCTAAATAACATGACTGACAGCCATGTGCTTGACTGGCCATACACTCTGCCATTTTCTGCATAATCTCTGGTGCTGCCAAGATGGCTTAGATAGTTACAAATGCCAGAGCTACATCTAACACATTACTATCATTCTTGCAATGCTTAGATTATCTGACATTAGCTACTTTGATGTTCCATCTGTCAGAGAAATATCTGGCACCTGAATGATAAATAATGTTCTATTAGAAAGACTTAACAGACCAACAATTATTATTCACCATCTGTTTATTGAATGCAAAAAATGTGTGTAAACCATGGTCAATATTAATTTACTACAAATAGTTCTATTGGTAAATTGGGTCAAAACCATGACATCGAAATCAACCTAAAACTATCTTTCTTGGGACACTAAATATGATGTTACTTTACAAGATACATATTATATGCCTAAATAACTTCATTATATTTTGGGGATACTTAAAAATGAATGTTACTAGAAATAGGAGTGAAATAATCACTTCAAAAATTAAAAAAAAGTTTGAGTATGCATACATTAGAAGTACACAATAAACATCAAACCAAGTTTCAAAACATTCCAACACCCTTATCTGGAAATAGAATATAAACATCCAATGTAAGTTAAAATTATTATGCAAATATAATAAAATTCCAGGGTTAAACTACCTGTCCTTAACTACAAAAATTATCTGTCCCTTTTTACATTTTTTCCTAGCTAATGATAGAAAATACAAAGGGAAGCTAAAAGGTACAAGTGATTGAATGTGGTTAAGTAAAGAGAAGAGGATGTAATATGTGTAAGTTTCAATAAGGAATGGTTATTTTGTCAATCACATATTGGTAGTCCACATATGTATGTTAATCTATCTGCCTTTTTATAGCATGTTTTATTAATATAATTGTCATTTACAAAATTTTTGGGACCCAAGCAATAGCACAAAAGTTATGGCATATATTATTAGTAGTATATATTATCTACATTTCATTTTTCTTCATGACATATAATAGTTGAGTTCCCTGAGATAAAACATTCTCTGTTGATTTAAGAATGTTTCCTACTGAAATTTTGCTTGACTTTTATTTTATAATCTATACTATATATAACTAATACATTTAAGTTATTAATATTAATTATTTTATTTAAAAATAAGATGTTAATAAACAGTACATTTTCTAGATTAAACTATTTAGGTACCACTTGAGACAATTATTTTTATCACTTTAGTAGTTAACTTTGTATTTTTCTTCCATAAAATAACTGGTAGATTTTTGTAGAAATGCTATCAATTTCATTCTACAGATTAGTTTTAAAATGATAGATAAATCCTCCCACCCAAATCTTTGATATATATAGTCTTAAAATGGATGGACTGGTCTCAACCCCAGAAAGAATAAGTCCAAAATATTTATTAAAATATAGACACATATTCCACTACAAATTTGAACGTTGCTATAACATGTTATGATATAGAAGAGTGGTATTATTCAGCTTGAAAAAGATTCCTACATTTTGTAATCATAATGCAAGATTAAGACATAGTAATATTGAATCTAATTTTAAATAATAGCTTTTTAAATCATGATTAAATTATGACATAGTTTCAAGTAGATATTTAAATTAATTTTTACTTAAGTTAAGGCTTTGTTGTAGTTTTGTTACCTCTTTCTCCTTTTTTTCCTTTCTTCTTATAAATTGGTATTTATAATACCTAGACAATTTCTTCTAGTTTATTTATTTATTTATTTATTATGTTATTTATTTTTTTATTTTTGGGGTTGTGTGTGCATGTTTTTTTTTTCTTTTCCCTTTTCTTATCTTTTACTTCCAAAAGAATCACATTACTGGAATCATCTTGTTCAGCCTCATAATTTGTGGGGTGGGAAATGGATGGTACCAGGACCAGATAGTCTCATGAACATTGGGTTGAAATAAAAATGATCAAACTTGAACACCAAACCCAAAGTCAATGACAACAGAATTGATACCCAACCTACAACAAGCTGTACAAGTATGAAAGAGTTACATGAGCATCTCGGGGGTGGGGGGTAAGGAGGGAGCAGTGAGATGCATGCCGGGAAAAGGGGTGGAGGAAGGACAACACTGGTGGTGGGGATGCCCCTTATTCATTGTCACTATGTACCTTAAATATTACTGTGAAAGATTTGTAACTCACTTTGGCCTCAGTAAATATTAAAAAATATAACCCACTAAACAATATTTACTCATTAATGGCAAAACTAGAAAATCTTAGGCAATAAGAATTTTAACCCAAAATACATATTAATTTTCAGTGATTATATGATAAATAAAGCCACAAATAAATTAATATCTGACTTCAAAACTAGAAACAGATTTTTCAGGACAAGGAGTTTACCCTTATCTTTCCTCCTAAAAAGCTAAAGGAAAGATAGGTTGAATCTTTAATCAGAAAACTTTCTTTAGATTTCCAGATACAAAAGTTTTCCCAGGGGACCAGGCCAAAAGAGCATTTATTGACCATGCTGGCACTCTACAGCCAACAATTTACCCTTCCAAAATGTACCTCCTGGTTCTTGATTTCTTACAAAAACTGCTTCTTGTAAACGTAGAGACAACATAGTTAATTTAAAGAAGTGAGTACACCATCTTCCAACCTGTCAGCTTGCCCCTATTAAAGCTCTTTCTTGACCTGTCACCATGTTTCTCAATTAATTGGTCCTTTAGCTGCAGTGGAAGCAGAACTTCAAGGTCACACACTCACTCATGGAATACTGATTGTTGTAAACACTTGCTTTCTGAATTTAAAACTACAACTCTAAGTTTGTACTTCTATAGAAATGTTGCTGGATAATTTTCGTTTGGTGTGTCTTTGTTATTTTGTTCATTTTTGTTTTTTACACGAGACATGCTTTCTGAGAAACAAATATATTAATTTTGATGAGCAGTGAGCATGCAATCAATAAAGATGCCCAAGGAGTAATATGCAAATTTATGTGAAATATTGCAAACATATATTTATCATTTGAAATGATCTCTGAATACAGAAACAGTAAGTTGTTTAGCTTCTCCAAACAATCCACATAGAGGCCTCTTCTATAAGAACAAAATTTTAAAGACAAAGAATCCATGTTATACCTCTTGGGTGTCCCCTGCACCTAAATCCTAGATGTCTGTCTCTCTCTTTTACTTTTTGATACATTCTCATCTTGGAGTTTGCCTGTATCTTGGCCTAAGACATACACTCTCAACCTTTTTACAGTGAAAAACATTCTTGCATACAGCTCTGCCTCTGTTTCTTTCTCATTTTCACCACCCTTTATATTTCTAAATAAAACTATTTTACTCCACGATTTGTCTCCTCTTAAAATAATTTTCATTGAGAGAAGGCAATGAGGATGGAAAACCTGTATAGAGAGAAAAATTAATGTTTTTTACTGATAAGGAGTAATTCTGAGCTTTACTCAAAACATAGCTCCTCTTAAACTTGTATATTTAGGACCAGTCAGTCTTTTCTCAAATAGGAAGACTTCCAGTGATTGAAAAGGTCAAGCAGAACATAAATTTACACTTTTCTCAAGTTTATTTCCCTAACTCTCCTCTCATAGATAACCCACCACATTGAGTAAGACAGGCAGCAATGAAGTGACCTGAATTGTAAGGAAATATACATTCATGATAACCTTATTTTTCATTGTTAGTAATTTTTCTAATCTAAAACAATATGTGGTTCCAATGATCTCTCAAATTAATTTGGCTTTATTTGTAGCATCACACTCAATTATGTTTAGGGATTATTCCTGGCTAAGCACTCAAGAATAGCTAATGTTCATGCTCAGGAATCCTAGTAGGATGCCAGGGATTGAACACCCCCGCCCCATTGTCTATGTGTAAAGCAAGCACCTTACAAGCTGCACTATCCAAAATTTCAAATTTTGATGCAAAAAATTACTCAGACCTGTTCCCTCTCTTGAGTGTACACCGTAAGTACCCAATAGCCATATTAATGCACAGACTACTGGGAAATATCAAGAGAACTTCTAAATTGAATGTTTGAGCTAGATCTACTATTTGAATTTTCATGGTTCCTTGGATGATGATAATATTGTAGAATAATATTTATAATTTAAAATCTAGGCAAGATCCTTTTTCAATGAGAAACTATTGATGCAGAAAAATTTATCACTCTACTATATATCTAATCACCCCATTGACTTTTTTTAATATAGAATTTTATTATAGAGCATGAGAATTATTGTCTAATACCAAAATTATTATTATGTGGAGGAGGATAATTAAAAATAAAGTAGTAAAATAACTCTTGCTGGGGCTTTGGGTACCATCTGGGATGTCAAAGATAGAAAATGGGTCAGTTCTTGCAAGGCAAACATCATACCCATTGCATTATCACTTAGGCCTATGTTTTAAATATACTTTACTAAACAATCAAGGTATATTTTTTTTATTTTTGGGTCACTCACGACAGTGCTCAGGAGTTACTTCTGGCTCTACTCTCAGAAATCGCTCCTGGCAGGCATGGGTGACCATATGGGATGACGGGATTTGAACTACCGTCCTTCTGCATGCAAGGCAAATGGCTTACCTCCATGCTATCTTTCTGGCCCCAATCAAGGTATTTTTAATAATCAAAACTTAACTATTGGGGTCGGCGAGGTGGTGCTAGAGGTAAGGTGTCTGCCTTGCAAGTGCTAGCCAAGGAACAACCGCGGTTTGATCCCCGGCATCCCATATGGTCCCCCCCAAGCCAGGGGCAATTTCTGAGCACTTAGCCAGGAGTAACCCCTGAGCATCAAAATGGGTGTGGCCCGAAAAAACAAAACAAAAAAAATTAACTACTAGGCTAAAACACTCTATAATAAGATGATTTTTATGCTTAACACATTTCCACACACACATATGTATGTATACACACACACATATATGTACTGTTAGATCAATTGCTCCATATATGGCCTATATATCAATACTGTTGGGAACAATCTCTGTTGGCTGGGATATGGTGAGAAGAGAACTCTTCTACTGCTGATGGGAATGCTGCCTGGTCAAACCCCTAACAGTTCAGAGGGTGCTCAGTAAATTCAAAATTGAGCTGCCACAATTCCATTAATTCTTCTTTGGGGGCTCTATCCACAGGACAGAAAAAACATTCAGCCAAAAGCACTTTTGCACACCGCTATTAATTGTCGCACTCAATACAGTAACAGATTTGGAATCAACCTAGATGTCCAACAACAGATGAGTTGATAATGAAGATGTGAACATATTAAAATACAATACTACTTAGCTTTAAGCAATGATGAAATCATGAAAATTGACACAACATGGATGGAATTATAAGATATTATGTTAAATGAAGTAAGTCAGAAGAAGAGATATAAATACAGAATGATATAATTTTTATGTGATATTTAGAATAACTGCATGAAGAAACATAATGGTCTAAATGGAAATTTTCTCAGACACCCTTGGCCCCAGAGCATAGTGAGGAAAAAGAAAGAAACTGATAGAAGAGGAGAAACAATATGAAAAAATGGGTACCAGGGGCCGAGTCTTCTCAGGTGTATTAGTAGTGTTAAAAATGAACAGAACTAAATGTCCAAGCCAAAGTTTACAAAATAAAATCAAAAGACACAAACTCTAACAATTTAAACTGTAAATGGGCCTGTTATACTGGCAAGCTGGTGGTAAAGGGTGGTGAATGAGATACACTCTGAAAACATGGTGGTATATGGAATATTCTCTGAAAAGAAAAATCAGGGATTGGCCCTGATTCATCATTTATTCATTCATTCATTCATTCATTCATTCATTCATGTATGTCTGAAACCCAACTATAAAGGACTTTTTAAATCACAATGACTTCAATAAAATAATATGAAAAAAATTTTAAAAATGAAACTGTCCTCCATTATCAAGTTTATTTCTATCCGTTATGTATTATTGTTTATAAATGCATTGTAAAGAAAATTGTCAGATTAATTTAAATTAAATTACTTAACATTTACTAACTTTGTTAGAGTAGGTTATTTATAAAACTGCATTGATAGAAGCTATAATTAGTGTAGCATACTGTCTATATAATATGTACTACAATCAATAGGAAATGCTCCATGGTCTACTTTTAAATATACTATACAATATCTACTCAGTTTTGTGATGCATCATAATACTTCAACTAATAATGGTCTACATAAGTATCATTAACATAGTTAGTGTCTCTCAAATTCATAATGTATAACGTTAATATAAATCATTTTGTCATTCTAGATTTTTTTGTTTGCTAGGTTCAGACTCATGCATTTCCTATTTATCTTCTCTCATGACAGTGTCGTTTACAATGTGTTTAATTTAATTTTATGTTTTGTTTAATCGTGTTCTATAAATATACAGAATTCATCGATCATTTTACTGGTAAGAGGCTATATATTAGATTAAGCTGCAATAAAATGAAAAACAATTAAAAATACAAAAACATAATCAGTCATTTTCATTTTACAGTTAGATATATCCAAACCAACATAGTTACACTCTTAGAAACAAAAATAATGTGATAAAAGCTATTAAAGCATCTCCCTCATTAAAGAATAAAGACCATGTCAAACTCAAGAGGAACACGAATCTGATGTACAGAAACTTCTAAAGACATGGATTTGAGAAGAGACACTATTCTGTTTGTGACGTTGAAGAATATCTACAATATATTTATAACAATTCTGAGTTTACTTCTTGCTATGGGTATTTAATGGTTAGAAAGTTTTTAGATGTAACAAAATATGAAAGTAAGTGGTGAGGCTTTGAGTTTAGATAAGAACTAAAAACATTTTGGAAACTCTGAACTGATTATGAAATAAAAATTACTTGCTAGTACAAATATTCACCATGGATTACATTTCTCAAATCTAGAAACAGAAATCACAAAGTATTTAATTCAGAAAGAGACAAAACAATAGCAAAGTTAAATACTTCAAAGGATTTAATAACAGTCCTTGTAAGGCCAAACTATGGAAGACAAACTAAATTTATTTGCTACAATGATAATAAAGATCTTCAAGCAAATAATAAGCACACAGCACATAGATAGTAAAAGAGCAGTTAGTAGTCATAATTATTCAAGCTTCTCTTTCAGAATACCTTGCTAAATTTCTAGGAAATTTTGTGGAAATGATTTAAAATATTTTGCTTATTGTTCTAATGTTCATTTATAGCTTCCTTTATAGTGATGATCTTCACCCCAAGGTTAACATGGTGTTTTTTGTTTCCCTTTTAAATAACTTTTCATTGATCCAACAAATGGATGATAAATTATAGCTACTTTTACAGTATACTACTTGAAAGGGACCTTTTTTTAGAAAAGACTATAGCTGAAGCAAGAAATATGGGGATTCTTAGAAAGTTATAATATGTATGATTGTTAAAAAATTTTTGTTAGATATGAGTCAACATAGACCTTAGGAGTAAAATATGGAGATAAGCAAGAAATTTTACAATGACTTAAATAAATTGTTAAAGTTGATGGCATTACAAAAATGAAACTAGTTCTGATTGAAATGCAAAGATTTGTATCTAAATATAGATGAGCAAGATATAGAGTTCTTGGAAGTGGTTTTGCAGAACTGACAGTTGAGGGGTTGAATGTACAACAGACACTTGGTTGAAGAATTGTTCATCGTAAAGAAAATTACAGAAGGAAAATATGAAAATAAAAAATTACAGTGAGGGAAAGACACTTTTATAGAACAAAAATTAATTCCTTAACAGTTTATAAGTATGGACTCTAAAACAAAAGATGTTAATTATTAGAAACAAATGTTTATAATGCTTTTTCTAATCATAAATATAATAAAAAGTGAAGCTAACTAAGTAAACTATCATGAGGATATTATAAAAAGTAACATGTACTCAAAAAAATTAAATGTGATTGTTAAGAAATTCTACAAAAGATGTTTTATTATATGGCTTAATAATTCCATGTCACTTTCTGCAGCTGATGATGCTTTGGAAATAAAAATATATACAGTTAGAGGTGGAACACAGTAGTATTAATGATCTGGACATTATAGATTTAGATTAATGTTTGTGTTCTACTTTTCACAAAATGGAAGTAGAAGTGAAAGTACAAAGCTACTATAAAACAAACATATAAAATGTTGAAAAAATACATTACTGTGTGTATAATCATACAATGTTATTGTCTTTTGTTTGTTTACTTAACCATTTTATTTATCGCCGTTGCTGTCGTTGTTCAGAGGTACATACCATACAAGGTATAGAGTAAAATATTTGTATATACTTCAGTCTGTAAAGCTCTTTTTCATTGTGTTTTAAATTATGTTGTCCTAAACCAATACTTAGTAGTTATAAGTATATAACTCAAAAATTAAAGTATGAAAATATTAATATATTTTACTGAGCCAAATATTTTGTTCTTAGTATAACTTAAGAAAATACAATTTTTATGTATGTGGCAGTACCAGCACCAGCAAAACAGTCATATTCATTTTGTCAGTGATTTACACTGAAATTTCCAGCTCAAAAAGAGCTAAACAAAGTATTATACTTAAACCATTTTTTCTTTAATTTTATTTTTGCCATCACAGTGTTTATTTTTGCCATCACAGTGTTCTTTATTTTTGCCATCATAGTGTTAGAGGCACAAATTCCATTGTGATAGATATGGTGGTTTGCACTGTTTTTATAAGTTGTAGGCAACACAATAAAGACTAAGTGTGTATTAATATAATATGTAGATTAGTGCTAGTAAACTGCTATGTTAAAATGTTTTTAGAATTACAAAATTAACTAATCATATAAATTAGAATGTATAGAAAAATCACTGAGCAATACATTACTGTTTGTGCTAGCTCTATTTTCTTTATTTTCTTTCTTTCCTTTTTCTTTTTCTCCCTCCCTCCTTCTCTTCCTTCCTTCCTTCCTTCCTTCCTTCCTTCCTTCCTTCCTTCCTTCCTTCCTTCCTTCCTTCCTTCCTTCCTTCCTTCCTTCCTTCCTTCCTTCCTTCCTTCCTTCCTTCCTTCCTTCCTTCCTTCCTTCCTTCCTTCCTTCCTTCCTTCCTTCCTTCCTTCCTTCCTTCCTTCCTTCCCTCCATCCCTTTCCCTCTTCTCTCCTCCTATTTAAAAGAAAAATAATAAAACAACACAGATAATTAGTCAAGAGATCTCCTTGACAATTGTTCATTTTCTTTGCTAATTTTTTTTTGTTTTCATAAGTAAAATCATAGAAGGATAACTCAGGTTATGTTTTATAAATATAATTTATCTCAGTCGTCTTAGCTAATCATTTCACCATCTCATCAAACTCCCAGATACAAATATTAACTCTGCAGACACATTCTATACCATTAGCTCTAAGTTGTCAAAGCTACAGACTTTCAAATAATATTACTTACAAAGATAAGATTGAATAAGATTGTAATAAAATTTTAACACTTTTTCTTTATTACACGATTAACTTTCAGATTTTTATAAATATAACCATTTTTAAATTGCATAAGTTGTGAGATTCTTTAAAATTGGAATTCTGGAACTACAAATGGATGTGTGCAGATTAAATACTTTAAAACAAAATAGAAACTCAATTATTTTATTTTTTGATAAAACCAATAATTTTAATAATAAAGTATAAATGTTTGAATATATATGCATTAAAAATTTATCAAATGTGGGGCCACAGAGCTATTACAGAAAATAAGGTGCTTGCCTTGCATGTGTCTGCCTCAAGTTCAATGCCAAGTATCCCATTTGTCCCCTGAGCACCACCAGGTTTGGTTTCTGATTTCAGAGTCAGGAGTAATAACTGAGTACCACCACGTATAACTCCCCCCCAAAAAAAAAACAAAAATAAAAAGACATAATAAAAAAAACTACAAAATTTTAGTTATTCAGGATATATTGAATAAGATTCAGATCCTAATTATTGAAATATAAGTATATGCATAACAGAGATGAGTGATAACCAAATACAAAGTAGATTGCTCAGAAAATGGCATCATTAACATAAGTGTCTTGACGATCTTGGAGTCTTAATCAAGCTAAACTAATAAAGCAACCTACCTGTTCAACTTACTTTAGCAAAACAAGAATAAACTTAACATCTAATGTAAACAACGGTTAACTACAATCTATAATCAATAAATAATTTAAACCATCAAGATATTTAAATTATTGACAACGTGAATGAAATATGACTAGACAGATCTATACAATGCTTAAAATTTATGCAGGTGAGAATGCATTTGATTTGTGTCAATGATATGTTTTATCAGAAGAAAAATCACTATACTTAAGCTATAAAATAAAATAATGTGTATACAATGAAATAAATAATTAAGGTCAAGCCTTAATCAAATATATTAATAGAAAAAAATCAAACTTCCAATGGAAATAGATGAGATCTATATTTAACTGATGATAATAAATGGGATAATAAATTTTTCCCAATTGAGCAATCAAAGCAACAGTTTTAACAACTAATGAATGTAGGAAAACTTAATTTTATGAATGTGTATATATAATTCACATATATAGTAAATTTAGCTAGGTTTTAGAAAATACTTAGTTTATTTCTCTGCATGCTAGAACAAAATATTATATTAAAGTTAGAGCATGTTGTGCTTGCTTAGGGGTTACATTGAAATATATGCATTTGGGAGGTACTACTATTACTTGATACAAGAGATTATAAAGGAGAAAAAGAGATGCTCATTGAGGAAAAATAAAGAATAATTAGAAGACTAGGATATAAAAATATATACATATGAAGCATTTTATGAAGGAAATTATTTATGGCAGTAAAGTATTACAAAATAATATTTGTCAGATATATACAGTGTGGATGGCTTTAATTATTTATGTTATTAGAATAATGGCCTCCAAATTAAACAAAATACAAGAAAATGTGAATAATGTAAATATTATATAATATTCAATGGTATAGGAAAATAATTAGAGAATTAATTGAAAGAAGCTATGTTTGTGCTGTTTTCATTTTCTTGGTCATTGTCTTAAAGCTAGATAATTTTGACATGATTTTTATAGTAATAAGGTACAAAGAAAGATAGACAATGATATTGAGAAAAGCATCAAGGTAAAATTTACTATATAAGTAGGAATATATGTATAAATGCTTAGTATTTGATATATGCAATTAATGAATGAATAAAAGTTTAGTGAAAACCAAAAAAAGTACTGTGCTATGCAAAATTTCAATGGATCCCAAATGACCATTTTACACTCATAATAAATAGGGACAATTGACCTGTATTAATTAAACTTGCTAATTTTTTGGTTTAATTAATTTACATACAAAACTACTGCTATACTCTGTAGCAATCAAATTCTAAATTGTTAGCTTTTTTTTTTTTTAGTAAATGAAATTGAAGAGAAACTTACTACACAGAGTTGTGGCATATACTATTGAAAATATTATTGTAGATTTGGTAGCAATACTAAAAATTGAATATAAAGCATATTAAATGTATGAGGAAAAAGCTACTTAAGAACATAGTAAAATGCTTTATATTCCTATTTGATAATGAATATTATAAATGTGCATTAACTCTTTGATTTCAATTAATTTGTATAATTATTGAGTACTGAAGATTTGCTCAATTAGATTTATTAAAAATGCAAACTTTGATTAAAAAAAGTTGTGACCATGCATCATAAATATATAATAATTTCAAATTAAGACACTTAATAGAACCACCATTTGGAAAACATAAATTTAGCAAAGAAAATACACATAGATTTAGATACTAAAACATATTTACTGTCTTTAAACATGAATATTAAAAGTAGTTTATTTCTATTGATTATATGTATAATTTAGATTTTAATAATTTCAGTTCACTTTTTAGATTCCACTCAAAAAAACTGTTGTTTTATTATAAATTATATCTATTAGTGGGCAGTACACATTATATAGAGAAAATATTTAATTTTATTTAATAATCACCATTTTAGAAGCATAAATTTATTCTTGATTGATCATAATTTTTGTTATAGAAATCCAGATTATTAAAACATTGTATAGATTTTTTCATAAATTGGCAATTTATATTTTAAATTGAATTACATCAGATAACAAGATTTGTAACCAGCTAATATTTAGTAAAACTAATCTGTGTGATTTTCCAAAAGCCCTGTAACGCTATTTACTTTACTATAAAAAAAGATTTGTAGAAAAGATGGCATTTAAACCTCCTTATCATAATTATTTGCAGCATAAAGCAAAGGTCTTTTAATGAGATCAAAGGCAGTCTACAATCTATCTATTTTTATGTTAAAAAATGTGTATGTTGTTCTGAAATGTGAATAGTTCCTTAAAATATTATTTCATGCTCAGAATTTTAGAGAATAAGATATTTAATTTTCCCAAATGGAGAAAGCTGTCTCTATACAAAATTGACAGTTAAGGTTAAATATTTAATTGCATGTTAATTTTTGGTTGTTTAATTTTGGGGGCATTAAAACTGGCTGTGCTCTTGGAGTATATGTGAGGTGCTGTGATCAGGTAGTTCTCAAAGATATGTGTTGCTCAGAATTGAACCTTGGTTGGACATATGTATCGAAACACCTCTGTATTCTTATGTTTGTCACAGCACTATTTACAATAGCCAGATTCTTCTGGAAGCAACCCATGTGCCTGAGAACAGATGAGTGCTAAAGAAAATGTAGTTCATTGACAAAACGGATTACTATGCAGCTGTTAGAAAAAACAAAGTCATGATATTTGATCACACATGAATATATGTGGAGATTGAAATGAGTGGAATGATTAAAATTCGTCAGAAGGAGAGAGATAGTTATAGAATCATTTTATTTATTTGTGGGTTATAAAAATACATAAAAGATAGAATGGTAACAATATTCAGAGACAATAGAGTCTTCTGTATTATTGTTTTCACGTATTCATTAGTTTACTTTTCTATTTTCCCATCTAATTTGCTGTGCTCATTTTTAACTATCAGTATTTTGGAATTTGCAGCTTCTGGGCAATACAAGAAATCCAAAATTGTGAAACTGGGACAATTATCTGCCCACCCATACTCTTGAGGTGACACTATCTAGTCATCAGCCTGAAGACTGGTACACTTTGGAATACTTTGCTTGGAATCTCTTATGAGATTAATTATGTGGCTGTGACACTGCCATTTTCTTGATGTTTAATTAAAAAAAATTCAAGTAGGATGTCATAGAGGCATAGTTACATTGATTGTAGCTGTGGCTATGCACTTTATACTCCTAAAATATACTTCATACTCCTAAAATATGTCAACATTTTCAGTCTTATTTACCAGTGGTACTTTTATTTAAAAGTTTTTATCACACGTCACAAAAAATATTTAAGGGAGTTAGTTATATCTTCCATTTAAGGGGTCACAACTGGTGATGCTCAGGAGTTACTCCTGGCTATGCACTCAAAAATTGCTGCTGGCTTGGGGAACCATATGAGATGCAGGGAGATCGAATCACATTCCATCCTTGGCTAGCGCTGGCAAGGCAGACGATGCCTTACCACTTGCGCCACCACTCCCCCCACCTTTTTTTTGGTTTTTGGGCCACACCCAGCAGTGCTCAAGGGTTACTTCTGGCTATCTGCTCAAAAATAGCTCCTGGCAGATACAGGGAAGCATATGGGATGCCAGGATTCGAACCAACCACCTTAGGTCCTGGGTCGGCTGCTTGCAAGGTAAACGCACTATGCTATCTCTCTGGCCCCATCCACCCCCTTTTAAAGAGATTTTCTTAATGTCCTTTAAATTAAGAAAATTATTTTTTACATTAATTCTCTAATGTTTACCATTGTAATCTTTATACATCTTAAACTTTTATCTTTCAAATAGTCTACCTAGCTTGATTCATAAATTTTGCTATAAAATCTGGCTGAAATTATATACTCTTATTCTTATATTCTCAGTTACAAAACAATGCCAACATTCATTATCCCAACATTGTTAGATTGATTCTATTCAAATTTATTCTGCATATTAATATGCTCACTTTATCATAATCTACACCTACTTCCTCACCTCATATTTCTTTTTATGCATTTATATAGTCTTATTAATAGAAAACATATATCAGCTATAAGCAAATAGGATTCAGCCACATTATAAAGATGAGAAAATTTGGAAAATTCAGCTTTACTCTGGAGTTTATATGCTTAATCAGTACTTGATGTTCAGCCATATTTAATATTGGTTCTCAAATACTTCTCTAAAAGAAATTGCTTGATATGAATCTAGCATGCTTGATTTTATAGAAAAAGGTATAATATATTTTAATACTTATATTTTTTGGCTTTGTACCACATTGACAATAGGTTGGACCTTTCATGAGTAGTTTTGATATGTCACTATATTCCAAACAAATATTATACATTTTGTAGCAAATTGAAGTATTTTAAATTATATATCAGTACCAGTTATTAATTCATTAACAAGTTTTATTTTGTTATAAGAACTTTTCCCAAATTTATCTGTACCAAATATACATACTTCCCAATATAAGCCTATATCAAGAAAAAAAATCTATTCAAATAAAACGTAATTTTTAGATTGTTTTGATTTTTCTTTCATTCTTCTTTTAAATTTATATTTATAGTTTCTAGATGGGATTCTCCCAGCTTTTTTGTTTCCAATATAACCATAGAACTTGAATCATCTTGTTGTGCATCATAAGTTGAGGGAAAAAAAGGTAGATGGTACCAGGGGCAAATAGTCTCATGAACATTGAGTGGAAATAAAAATAATCAGACCTAAATACCAATTCAAAGTCAATTACAATACAATCAAAATACCCAATCTACAACAAGTTATATACAAAAGGGACCTGTTAAAATAACAGTCCGGGGGCAAACAGGGGAGGTGTGGGAAATATGCTGGTAACAGGGCTAGAAGGAGTACACCCTGGCGATGGATATGGCCCTAATTCACTGCCACTATGTACCTTAAATTTAACTGTGAAAGACTTGTAATTCACATTGGTCACAGTAAAAAAATTATACAAAAATGTAATATGAAAAGAATAATATGCTAAATGTGAAAAATTAAGATGCTTTTTATTCTTCTTAATACCTAAATCACATCAATGTTCTGATTTAGAAACATTTTTAGGCCTTCCAAGAATATTCTTGTAAGACCAAAGGCCCAATTCCTAAGATTCTTGGCCAACCACAAAGGAGGTTTAGTGTAAAGGCCAAAGATTGTAGTGCTGTCCAAGATCAACATTGTTAGACTACTTTAGTAATATTGGGTATTCACAATGCCATACCTATTGGTGTTTGGGGGCCTTTGAAACTACAGCTGGACATGATAGATGGAACATGTTCAAGAGATCAAATTGGGGTCAATTTCATTAAAACATACACATAAACCCATGTACAATATATTTTCATAGCAGTTTTGAATTCTAGTGAAATTGTTTTCTTCTAAAAATGGGTTAATTGGGTAAACTAAAACATTTTCAAAATTGATTTATTTTTTATAAGTTATGCATTATTGATTTAAATTTTACTTTTAAAGATAAATTATTTTAATAATATGTAAGTATTTGTGGGCCAGAGAGATAGCATGGAGGTAGGGAGTTTGCCTTGCATGCAGAAGGACAGTAGTTAGAATCCCAGCAGCCCATATGTCCCTGAGTCAGTCAAGAATGATTTCTAAGCATAGAGCCAGGAGTAAACCCTGAGCACTGCCAGGTGTGATCCAAAAAAAATTATTTAGAAATTTTCTAAATTTTGAGAGAAATTTGTCTCAATTTTTATTCTTATTATACTTTTCTATAGGATTTTACCTTAATGACTTTGGGAGCCTTTAAAGCTGAGGTAGTATAGAAGCTAGGTCCTTGCCTTGCATGCAATGAACCCAAGTTTGGTACCTGGCAACCCATATGGTCCCCTGATTCCTGCCATGTGAATTAGAAGGATATCAGTTAGCTCTGGTCCAAAAACTGAAACAAAGAAAAAGACATCAAGAAAAATATTTCTATCTTGTCGAATATTCCAGTTTCACAATATTTTTGTATGAAAGATAGAAAGATTTACTAGAATATAATTTAGATCAATCAATATTAGATGTATATTTTATTTTTTACTATGAATTTATATGTTTTATGTTCTTTAAACTATGTTTCCATATTCTTCTTTAGGCAGTTTTTTTTAACTATTACTTATTTTAAGAAACTTTAATATTTGTCCAAAGGTTTCTAAATATGCTTAGCTTTTTCTACTTTATAAAAACATACTTTTATTGCATACCATTATCTGGAAACTTCCTCATAATACAGTTATTTCAAGAGTTCAATATTCTACCACCAATCTCACAACCAGTGTGATTATCTCTCTACTGAAGTCCCAAGTATCTTCTCCATTCTCTGAGATGGCCCCCCTGGCAGGTAAAAACAAATTTACTTCATGTTGCCTGTTACAACAAAATGGCAAATGAAAATGTCAGGCATTATATTATTACAAGTCAATGTGTAATATTTGCTATATCCCACAAAGCTGTCCCTGATGTCATTTCCTGAGGATTTCCTGAGCTGTTTATTCCTGGTGGAGTCTTCATGTTAATGTTTTAACTTACTGAATATGATGAGCTTCTGTGAAACTTTCTCATCACATTTTTTGTTCCCACTGACAAAACAGTTACAACTTAGAAATTTGTAGATATTCTACAGCCATATATGCAGCTATACATTCCAGAAGCTGTGGATAAGTATATGGGCTTTTTATATATTGAAGGAGGTCAGATATGGCATTTGCTGAGCCTATTTTGAATGGAAATGTATCTGTAAACCATTATGTGATGGCTTTACTTTTATACCAGAACAATAAAAACATATACTGAAAAATGCATTTCCATCACTCTTGTATTTACATGATACATTTTGTATTTTTCCAAATATATACTCTATTTTTATTATTGCATTAATATATGTTGTTTTTGTTTCCATCCTTTACCCATCAAAGTATTTCTATAACATTATTTTATTGATTTTGTTTGGAATTTTAAATTTTCTTCATTTTAAGAAGAAGAGATATATCCTTTGTTCAAATTTTTCAGATTTTTATAGAGGTAAGAATTACAAAAGAAACAATAAATGAGCAATAAATGACAGACAACTGTTATATAGATAGATGATAGATAATAGTAAAATAATGATGCATCATTAGGAAATGAATACTGTAAATGATTAGATAGTTAATTCAAGACAAGTTAATAAACTAGAACATAACTTGTTACCATGAAATTTTAATGATGTGTAAAAAACTGCAGATTCTTGAGAGACACAAAAACTTCTTAAGAGATGTAAAATATTTTATTTTAAGTGGAAAATATCATATGCTGTTAAATACTTTATAATTCTAAAATTATGTATTATTGACATAATTATTAGATTAAGTTATGATTGTGTTGAATTAAATAATTTTATGTATAATTAATTTGTTATTCATATTAATCTTTTAACATCAGAATGCATAGTTTAAATATTGCAAATTGTATACTTTGAGTACCTTATCAAACATGCTATTCTTACAAAATGATTCAAAGAAAATATATTTAAAAATATTTTTTATTTGTATTTACTTGTCCAATATGGAGAAAAGTTGGTTCACAAAGTTATATTTTAAGTACAAAAATGATCATGAATATCTCAGCGTAAGCTCAACAAACTGTTAAACATTCATAAATCTTCCATGACTAATGAAACAATTATTACGTCCTGTCATTTCAGAGAATTGAAGAAGTCATGAAGAAAGTTTACTATGTAAGCCTTTTCTTCTACTTGACATATGAACATTTACAATTATATTCTTAAATTTAAATTGTGCTTTGAAGATATTTAATTACCTGTACTTTTTAAAGAACTTAGGTAAACCCACCCTAAAAGATTTTAATAACAAATTGTGATATTTTCAGATATCTGCAGCGAATGAAGGAAATAACAAAATAAAACACATAAGTATAGTTGTAATTCCTATCTGAGAAAAATAATTAAAATTTTACAAAAATTATAAAAAAGATTTAGTTTGTATGAAAAAATAAAATTGTTATATCTATTCATATTTATAATAATATCAACATCAGAAATAGATCTGATCATTTTGATTTTATATTTTTAAGTATGTCCGAATGAATGATAGAAGAATATAATTTGAAAGTCACTTAAATATATTTTTGTTAATATTAGGAATATTTTATGCAAGACATTTCTTTATATACTAGATTTATTTTTGTTTGTTTTGTTTGTTTGGGTCCTTTTTCAACAGTATTCAAAGCTTATCTCCAGTGTTCAGGGATTATTTCTGCTGAGAATCAGAGGACCATATACAATATTGGGGATTCAATACAGATCAGTTTCAGCAAAGATTAGCAAAGCAAGAACCTTATCCCTGTATTATCTTTCCTCCCTTCATGTAAAATTTTATAGTACTTGACAATGGCCAATGAAAATGAAACTAATAATCCTAATACATACAACTAAGTATCAACATATAAACCATGACATTGAGAATAGTTATCAATGAAGCAACATTTCATTCATAAATAGCATTATAGAGTATTCTCCTTTGAGATTATAGGAATAGAAACATTTGCTTCCACTTCACTGGTATAGAGTATGCTGGGAAAAAAAACCATCAACTTATTATTGAAATAATAAATGACATTTTTTCTCAAAATCTAATATTTAAAATTCATAATTCAATTTAATTTAAGAATAGCTAGTGACACTGCATTTGAAAATGAAAGAGTTGGATGACCAGGTATTATCACACTGCCAGTTGTTAGTTGTGACTGCTGTTTCTTGGGATATTATTTATCACCTATATTTTTAAAATAGTCTATCAATTGATACTTATATCAGAAGTACATGATTTACTAATGATTACTAATCCTGTAAGCAATCATTCAAATAAAATATGTCACATATTTGTGAATTCTGACTTCTCTATAAAGTTAGTATTTATATATTTAAAACATGTTCTAATTGTATTTTTATTTTGTTTTGGTTTGAAGTCACATCTAGCTGTGCACTGGAACAATTCCTGGACCTTGTTCAAGAAAAATCCATGGTGGTGCTCTGGAGACCATATTTTGTTCTGAGGTTCAATTTGTTTTTGGCTGCATAAAAGGCATGTTTCTGTCTTATCACTTTGGCTTTCTTTAATATACTCATAAAATACACATATATTTTTGTTACAATTCATTTTAGAAAATTAGATCACTGTGTTAGGAGAAAGATGCTTTGTGTTTCTCTAAACTATGTAAGAGAATTATTATCAATTTTTAGTTATTTTTATTTTTAATTTATGATTTGCAAATATTTTATAATATCAACATATTATAGAATTATCTAAAATTTTCTGAATGACTTTAATTTTTGATAGTATTTCAATATTCCTAAATTTTATTTTTGCAGAAAATTGATTTTCTTCTTATGCCTTTATTATGTAGAGAGAATAGTTCCTACTAGAGTAGAAACTACTCAATTTTATTCACTATCATAAGAAACATTGTTATCTGTGTTTGAAATATGGTATTACTGCTGTCAAATATATAAAGAATGAGCACTTCTGATATGTGTTTAGAAAATAATAAAATTAAAAAAAATCACTGAGCTCGTAGGTGGCCCATAATTATGAAGACCATATTTCTTTGTGATGCAATTTTCTGGGTCCTTTTGGAGGAGAAAAAGAGCTCTCATCCAGAATCAGAAGCTGAGTTACCTTCCAGAAAAGGGTGGGCTCCTTTATAAATGGAGAATGCTCAAGAGAATCTTAAGGTCATGTTAAGAATATGAAAGTACCAACGAATTTTCCCTGTGATAAAATTCAGATTAAATTTTCTGTAAATGGAGATCTCCAGATCAAGTTCTTTGGGAAAACAATAATAAACCTAATATAATGAATAAAGGTTTCATTTTCCACCCTAGAGATTGACTACATCTAGACATGAGATGTGCACTCTAATATTTTCTTTTTTGAGAAGCCAGTTTTCCCTTTGGGACATGTATTTATTTCTGTTTCTTTTCATACTTTGAATGAAACTGTTTCTCAGAAAATGATTCTGTCTTCTGAAATTCCTTTCTGTAAAGGAAGGTGAGGTTCCTGAAAGCCTTAAAGGAGGTAAAGAAAGACTTTCCTGGATCTGTAAATGACTTTTTGCAGGAATAACCAAATTTTTAGAAAAAATTGCTTAACCCTGAAGTAGCCCAAAGGCATGAAGAGCACATCACTTTGTGAGGTAAATCCAGAGATTTTGGAGCAGTAGAAGCCAAAGCAAAACTTTAAGAAGAGAACTGGAGTTGTAGCACAGCGGAAGGTATTTGCCTTGCAAGCAGCAGAGCCAGGATGGATGCAGGTTTGATCCCTGGCATCCTATATGGACCCTGAGACAGAATTGATTTCTGAGAGCAAAGTCAGGAGTAATCCCTGAAGGCCACTGAGTATGGCCAAACAACAACAATAACAATAACAAAAACTCTGAGAAGAATCAATCCCCTCTAAAAAGGAATCTATTACAGAACTTAAGATCATAATAAGAATATGAAAATCCATCAAGAATCCATAGTTTCCTAGTGATGATTCCAAAATATGCCCTATATATATGTATTTATTTAATGTATATAAACAATCCAAAATCACAATTAGTTGAAAAGTTGCATATAATATTCTTTCAAATGACATTTATTTATTTATTTATTTTACTCTGGAGAAACCTGAGTGCGCCTATTTTTCTCTTAAATTTATTTAACTAAAACTTTTCGCCTGTACCTATAATTATTTTCTCTGAATAAAAGGTGCTGTTTTCAGAATGAATTCTTTTGCCCAAGTGATTCCTAGATTTCCCTTTTCTATTAATTCCTTGTTGCAATGTGAGTTCATGGCTCCCCAAGAACTCTCATTGTGGCAACATATTCCCTCATTTTACTGAACACAGTGGTTGACTGTGCAGTTTACCAGCTGCCTTACAGGAATGGTTAAAATGCAAAGTTGTTGTGTTGTAGTTCCTCCTATCTGACTTGCCCAGGAGCGAAGATGAGTAGATAGAAAGACTTAGAGAGTGGAAAGATTTTGGGGGTCCAGAAACTCTTGTTCTTGTTCTAAAACAATCCAGATTGAAAGTAAGACTAGAGAGAAAATGCCAGAATTCAGAAAAGTTTTCTTTTCGGACTATTTAGGGAAATAGGAAGAAACAGGAATGCAGGTGATGCTGGAAGAGGTCCCCGGGGAGACATATGTGAAGTAGTCAGGAGAGAGGTGGCAGTCCCAAAAAAGAATCTTATGTTTTCTCTCTACCCACCTATGCCACATGACAGTAACTGAGTAGTTCTAGGACTGTGGAAGTTGCTGTTTGCAGGAAAGGAAATAAAGTCCTAGACCCTACAGAGGCCTTTTGGGTTTGTCGCCTTTTCTTCAGAAAATAATTTCTATAAGAGACGTGCACTGTAGTAAAAACTGGTATTATATGTAGTTCTGGAAAAACAGAGATGAGAGAGAGGGGGGAAGAAAGAGAGAGAGAGAGAGACAGAGACAGAGAGAGAGACAGAGAGAGAGAAAGAGAGAGAGAGAGAGAGAGAGAGAGAGAGAGAGAGAGAGAGAGAGAGAGAGAGAGAGAGAGAGAGAATTTAATTAATTGGGAACTAAACCAGCAGGAAATTGTCTTCCTTGCCTCAAGACATATACATGTGACCCTCAGGGGGCCAGTTCACTGTCCCTCAGATCATTGAAGGGTCTGACTATAGTAAAAACAAAATTTAGGAACGAATTCTTATGCACACTGCATATATCTTATTTTGCAATGAAGAAACAAAACAGATACAAATACAATATGTGGCCCACCGGCCATAGTTTGAGGACCACTGGACTAGGGGAACAGACCCTTAAAACCCTTACTTTGAAGCCACAAGGAGTCAGAAAGACCTGGATATTGGTGCCAGAGTATGTCTGGGAGCAGACTACTGCTGGGACATTTTCAAAGGTACTTAGGGGACCATTGCTTGCTAGGGATTAAACTAAATTAAGTAGGAAGTAAAGCAAGCACCCTCTGCTATAATAAAATTCCAAATACGTTTCTAATTTTTATAGTTTCAAATTAATAATTTAGGGAACTCAACCACTCTCAACAATATTTACTTAATTTTGCTTATATGAATGTAGTGCTAAAACCAAAAGGTAGCACTGGCAATCAGGACCAAACAAGGTCCTGCTGTAGTGTCCAGAATGGTCATGTTCTGTTGAAGATGAGACTCACACATTCAAAACATGTTCTGGGCCAGAGCTGTGGCACATTGGTAGTGTGTATGCCTTGCTCGAGGCTGACCTAGGACAGACCGCAGTACAATCCCCTAGTGTACCATATAGTCCCTCGAGCCAGGAGCTATTTCTTTTTTCTTTTTCTTTTTGTTATTTTGTTTGTTTTGTTTTGTTTGGTTGATTTTTGTTTTGTTTTTGGCCACACCCAGTGACTCTCAGGGGTTACTCCTGGCTGTGCACTCAGAAATTGCTCCTGGCTTGGGGGACCATATGGGAAGCTGGGGTATCACACCGCAGTTTATCCTAGGCTTGCAGTCACAAGGCAGATGCCATACCACTTGTGCCACTGCTCGGGCCCTAAGGAGCGATTTCTGAGTACATAGCCGGGAGTAACTCCAGAGTGTAACATAGCCGGGAGTAACTCCAGAGTGTAACATAACTGGGTGTGGCCCTAAGAACAAAAAAAAATATAAAATAAAATAAAATAAAGCAAAACTAACTAAAAAAGTGTGTTTTATACATTTTCTATGTTAACAGAAATGATTATGAGCATATAGTCACTGAAAGTACTGTTTTTTAGCTAAGTTCCTACTAAACTCAAACTGTCTGATACTAAATCAATAGTAAACATTATAATCTAAATAGACAATTGCTGCTAACTATCAAAGAACAAACTACTTCTAGACAATATTTGTTAATTCCATAATTTATTTGTTTCTCGTTCTGTGTGTGTGCTTTTTCCCCCAGAGCCTTTACATTTAAATTCTCTAAAGTGAAGCTATATCAATTGCTCAAAACTTTTTAAGTAAATACCTTACAACATATTTTATTTTTTACAAAAACTATTTTTCCCTAGCTTGAAAAAGTAAATAGTTGGTGATAACTTATGAGTTTAGAACACTATTTTTCTTGCAAATTTGAAAAATGAACCAAAATTATTTTTAAATCTATAAAATAAGAACTTTAATTGCACTGTTAAATCTAGAAATTATCGTCCTATTTGAGTCATCTGATAATAATTTTCTATGATTCAGTATTTTTATTTCTGAAATTTCAGAAAAGATGTCAGAGATATGTTTCAAAGTACTATATAATTGAAATCTCTATTGTTTCCATTAAAAGTAGCAGTTGAGATTCAGTACTTAGTACATTTTAAGCTTTACAGGAATTTTAAAAAGTCATAAAACCAGAATAAAGAAAAATGAAACTTTTAGAAAAATGTCATCTTATCTTATGATTTTCAATTTCTTTTGCTTTCTTCACTGGCTTGATTTCCCTCATTTTTTCCTCTAAGTTAAATTTATTATAAAGAAAGTAGAACACATTTGACATTGAATTTGTGAAATAATATTTTTTAGAGTTTATCAAAATTGTTAATTATGGATTTATTTGCATGTAAACAATGAATAGAAATATCTAAATTGTTTTAATACTTAAAAAGTAAAAATTCTGTGAGAATATCTGTAGAAAAAAATGTCATTTGTAAAAAAGATATTTCATTGGAATATACCATCAGGGAACCAAATCAACAACTTATAATACTGTTCATTTCAGTAAGATATCTAACAGGATTTATAATTATGATTATCATCATCCTCCTTCTCCTTCTCCTTTTCTTTCTTCTCCTTCACCTCCTTGTCCTTCACCCCCTTCTCCTTCTCCTTCACCTCCTCCTCCTCCTCTTCCTTCTTCTTCTCCTTCATCTCCTCCTCCTCTTTCTTCTTCTTCTTCTTCTTCTTCTTCTTCTTCTTCTTCTTCTTCTTCTTCTTCTTCTTCTTCTTCTTCTTCTTCTTCTTCTTCTTCTTCTTCTTCTTCTTCTTCTTCTTCTCTTTCTCCTCCTTCTACCCCTTCATCTCCTCTTACTCCTTCTACTCCTCCTCATCCTCCTCTTTCTTCCTTCCTTTTATATGTCTCTGAAATATAAATTAATTATACCTCACCTTTTACAAACATATTTAGACAACAGTTATTTGACCACAGATCTTCCAAACAAAAATATCATTATGGACATAAGAAATAATCTCATGTAAGCTTAAACGAACTAATACATGAATAGAGTCACAACAGAATTGGGCCAATAAGTATGTCAGCAGTAAAAAATAAAAAATTCTGAACTTGGTTATTTAAATGTAGTGAAAATGACCCATAGTATTCCCTAAATATTTCTTACACATCACTGTTTCTTTTAGCTTGCTTTTATTCACTTGGGAGGATTCCATATTCTCTCATTTGCACATAAGTATTTTCTTTCTCTTACCTCCCATAATTCTAATTAATTTCAAAAAATATAAACTATCTTGTGTCATCAAATTACATAAATTAATTAAAGTAGTGAACATTTCACTTTTTGTGCAGGAAATACATGTCACTATAACTGACATATAAGTTCATATTCACTAAATAATGTTAAATTCATCACTTATACATTTCTTTTTTACATGCTTACTGGTGGATTAAAATTTAATAAGATATATTTGATGAAACCCATGTTTAAATCATTAAACTTATTTAAAATTAACTTATAGAAATACATCTACATTGTTACATAATTAACTATTAATCATAACAGATTGCCTAAAACATTAGTGCTGATCATGTAGTACAAAGGATATATTATTTATTTTGCATGCAATCTATCTAAATATAATTCCCAGCACAACATATTTTGCTCCAGCACTTCCAGTAAACCTTGAGTAAAGAATCAGGAGTAACCCTATGCATGTCCAGTTATGGTTCCTTAGAGAAAGTAATAATAATAAAATTAAGCTAGGAAAATACATGTATTTCTGCTACTGTGTCAATATTTTCCCGAATATGAATGGATTAAACCCTCCTATCAAAAGTTACAGAGTGGAGGGAAACAAAATCCATCTATTTTCTGCTTAGGAAATGAAAATACATTTAAAATATCAAGATTGTTGTGCTAAGAATAAAAGAAAGACAAATATATAAGCCACTGAAAAACAAAACAAAAAATGTTGGGACAACCATACTATATCAGACCAAATTGCATTTAACCTAAAGAAAGGGATTAGAGACAAGGATGACCATGATTTTTTGATTAGGGGAAAAATAGAACAAGAAATATGAACTGTAAGCAACATATACTCATCTGTTGGATATGAAGACATCGAACAAGTTTAGAGAGTTAATAGTCTATGAAAAGAGTAGCAAAAAATGATTTACCGAAAGATTCTTAATAACTTGTAAGACAGTACCCCCAAGAAATGTTAGGGAGAGGAGTGTCCTACATTAACTTTTTTATCTGCCCCCTCTCCCAGAGGAAGACAATGTTCAGAGATTTGGACCTTAGCTTCCTCTTCCTATGAAACATCCCTTTTTAAAAAGAAAAGACCCCCTTGGGCTAAATTAACATTAGAAAGGAACTTGCCTGTAATTTGCCTTTTCTCTCATGTTGTTTGTTCCTGAACAATAAATATCCTATGTGGATAATAGTCAGGGCTCTCAGTTCAGGACGTTGGACCCACCTGACCTCATGCATTTCTGTCTTATGTCTATCTTGTTTTCTTAATCCTCTCAGCTCCCCTGAATCAGATCTGTTCACCGATGGCTGGACTCTGGCACTGACCAAATGTTGGGTCAGCAAAATTTGTAAGACTTTTGCTTGTAAATCTAAAGAAAAACATGGATGAAAACATAGTAGTAGTGGGAGATTTCAACTCTTGATTCTCACCATGGAACATATCAATTAGGCAGAATATCAGTAAGGACAAATGAGCCCTAATTGAGAAGTAGGAGAGCTGGGACTAAAAAGATTATATAAGACCTTCTATCCTCAAAAATCTAAATATATAGCCTTCTCTAGTATACACAAATTATTCTCAGATCACATTTTAGGATATGAGTCTAACTTACTAAATTCACAAACATAAAAAATATCATACTAAGAATCATTTTAGACCACAATGCCAGAGAGATAGATATTTATTATAAAAAAAAAAACTGAGAAACTCTAACTCCTGGAGACTGAAGAACATGCTGCTTAATAGCTGCATCAAATAGCAAGCCAAAAAAGAAATATATTCATTGAACATAATGATAATGAAGAAATGAGTTACCAAAATCGATGGGAAACAGCAAAAGCATTATGAAGAAATTCATAAATACAAGTACACATAAATAAAGAAAAATATGAAATAAAAATGTAAATATACACCTTAAGTATATAGATAATAACAACAAAGAAACCCAAACACTAATAGAATAACAGTAGTGAGAACCTGAAGATATTTACAGTATTGAAAACAAGAAAACAATACAAAATAGCAATGAAACCTTAGCTGGTTTTTCAAAGAGTAAACAAGAAAAACAACTATAAGCAAGAATTACATGGAAAAAAGCAAAAAGTATCCAAATAAAAAGATCAAAAATAGAACCCAGAGAAATACAAGACATCTTGAGAATTTACTATGAACAACTTAATTCTGTTAAGCTAGATAACCTAGAAAAAATGGACAAATATCTAGAAACATATAATCTCCTAAAACAGTATGAGGAAGAATTAGATAGCATAAATAGGCCAATAACAAATATATAAATTAAGTAGTAATTAAGAATATCCTCGTAAATAAAATCCAGGCCTAGATGGGTTTAGCCAATGAATTTTATGAAAAATTTAAAGAAGATTTACTGCCACTCATCCTAATTTTTTTCCAAAATATTGAGAGAAAAATCCTCTTTAATACCTTCTCTGAGGCTAGCATTAGATGTATACTCAAAACTGACAGAAATACTACTGAGAGAAATTATAAACAAATTTCACTGACAAACACTGATGCAAAAATTGTGAATAAATGGTAAACAATTTATTTTAATTTTATACAAAAAGATATGCATCAAGTGGGTTTTATCCCAGGAATGCAAAGGTGGTTCATTATATGTAATTCAATTGACATCAATTATTACATCAGTAAAAGAAAAAATAAAAGTCATGTGATTATATAATTTGATAAGAACCAATACCAAATCTTAATTAAAGCACTCAAGTGGAAGCAACTTTGCTCAAGATAGTAAGATTTATCTATAAAAAGCCCATAAGAAATACAATATTTTATGGAGAAAATGTAAAAGAAAACATTCCAACTGAGATCACAAGGTAAGGATATCTATTGCTTACATAGTTAATTCAATATAGATTTAGAAGTCCTAGCAATAGCAATAAAGTAAGAGAAGAAAATTTGTAAGACTTTTGCTTGTAAATCTAAAGAAACATGTGGTGGAAACATAGTAGTAGTGGGAGATTTATTATTATTATTATTATTATTATTATTATTATTATTATTTATTAGTGTTTGGGTTTCTTTGTTGTTGATTATCTATATACATAAGGTGTATATTTAGATTTTTGATTTTATATTTTTCTTTATTTATGTGTACTTGTATTTATGAATTTCTTCATAATGCTTTTGCTGTTTCCCATCGATTTTGGTAACTCATTTCTTCATTATCATTATTTTCAATGAATCTTTATATTTCTTTTTTTGGCTTATTATTTGATGCAGCTATTAAACAGCAGGTTCTTCAGTCTCCAGGAGTTAGAGTTTCTCACTCTGTTTTTTTTTAGAAAATTTAGAAAATCCTAAATTGAAAAAGAGGAAGTCAAAATATCTCTCTATGTAGATGACATTGAAAACCATAAAGAGGGGGCCGGAGAGATAGCATGGAGGTAAAGCGTTTGCCTCTCATGCAGAAGGTCATCGGTTCAAATCCTGGCATCCCATATGGTCCACCGTGCTTGCCAGGAGCAATTTCTGAGCATGGAGCCAGAAGTAACCCCTGAGCACTGCCGGGTGTGACCCAAAACACCACACACACACACAAAAAAAAAAAAACCATAAAGAGTACACAAAGAAGTTCTAGAAAGAAAAAACAATATAGTAAAGTGAATGGCTACAAATTCACAATTTTGTAACATTTCTTTATACAAATAATAAATCAGAGGAAAAATATCAATCTATTCCATTTAAAAGAATGTCAAAAACAATCAAGTACAATAACAAGGGGTCAGAGACCTTCACCACAAAATCTAAAAAAAAGCTAAAGAAAGAAATTCAAGATTTAAGAAAATGGAAAAACTTTTATGGTCAAAGATCTGATGAATCAATGTTATCAAAATTGCCATCTTACAGAAAGTTATATACAGAGTCAATGCAATCTCTATATTCAAATTCAGCCAGCATTCAAGGACGTAGAACTAAAAATATCAAGTTTTTTAGATACGATAGCCAAAAAAAAAAAAAATACTGGAAAACAAGAAAATGGTAGACATCTCTTATTTCAAATGTATTTGTATTATGTTATAATGAATTTTCATTTTTTTTGCTCTGAGAGATATTATAAGTAAAATAAAGAAAACTGACACTTCACATGCCAACATACAGTTATAAATCTGAAACATTTTCTTTTTTCTAACCAAGCTGTGAATCCAGCCCTATACGTGAACTTTCCCAGATAAATAATATATGTATTTTAGAAATATAGATTTGAATGTGAAATTTCTTCAGATTTTTATCCACTAACCCAAATATTTGTTCTAAGATTCAAAAAAGCCTATAAATAAAGTAGAAAACATTTTACTCTTTGCAACGGTTTATTGCCTATAACTCTTTCAAGCTACAGCTAATGTGACAACTTGCAGACTTCAACTATGATATGCATTTTTATGCATGGCAATAAGAGCTTTGTTTTTTTATGCACTACTTGTTTTTCTAAACTTTATTTTATAATTCGTTCTTGATTTTGCTAATTTATCATTAGACATATAGTTCCATATAGTATTTTCAGATTGTTCTTATTCTACAGTGTAGTGCATTTTTTACTAACTTAAAAACTGTTATTAGAGGGATTAGAAATTACCTAACACAAAAATTTTATAGAAGAAAACAATAAATTTTCTTAAAAATGAAAAGTTCTGCTATAATAAAAATACATGCCTGTGATTATATTTTTATATTAATAATGTAATGTCAAAGTGCTTAAAGTTGTATTGACTATTAGTGTCACAACTCATGTGACAATAGATATTTAGATTAAATAACATATATTTAAACTTTGCAAAGCAATACCATGCTTAAGTGTATAAAAATATGAATATATCTTTAGAAATAAAATTTATTCTATAATTTGATTATAATGAATGGCAAAATACTTCATATCTTTACCTAAATTATATTAATATAAATTTAAGATTTCAGATATGAATTAAAGTAAAAAGTTATTGGAATACTTATATATTTAAAAAATATCATTGGACAAATAATAAAATATTACATTGATAATTCTTTTATTCATATCGTTAGAGTTTGAATAAAATATGCATCATAACTTACATGTAGTATTATTAGCATCATTACTATCACTCATTAACTAAAATCTATAATTTGAAAATAAAGCCTCGATATATATGATTTATATTTCTTAAACATATATGTACTAGTTATTGGAAAATAATAACAAACATATATAACTTGGATGATTTAAATAACCTTAAACAAACTGAAATAGCTATGCCTTATTCTTAAAAAAGCATGTTAACTTATAGAAGCTGATAAAATAAGGTATAATCTTATTATTCTACATATTCCAAATTAATTGCTCAATTCTGCCCTAAATGTTATAAATTCCATATTTCTATGGATACCCGTTCTCACTGAAAATAAACTTTACAAAACATCAGCAAGATTATGGATTTATCATTGTATTGTATGTTTTCTAGTTACAACAAAAAGTTATGAGAAAATAAGGACCAAAAATGTAAAAAAAATTAACTAAAATGATGAAACAAGCTTTTAAAAATTTGATTTGCAAGTATGTTTCTGTTCATGACTTTTTTAGTATAATAAAGAAAATTTTGATTAAATGAATAAAAATATGAAAAAATCACTTTAGTGGACTACAAAGTAGTAATAATTTTGTTTATTGATGCTTAATCAAATAAGAGAAATACCAAATATTTCTGGAATGTATGACTTCCTGCTCACTGTTATTATCTAGCTCTTATTGTAAAAGGCATTTTTATTCTCTTCTGTATTGTTCACCCTGTTCGGCTGTATACAAAGCAAGTATATAATAAGACATTTTCGATTTTTTAAAAAAATTAATTCATAATTTTATTTAAAATAATAAATATACCTATACATATTAGAACCAGAAATATGCCTGTAAATAGAATACATTCTTATTTTTTTAACTCTAACTAAATACCATAAAAATATCTACTCTAGTAAAGAGATAGGACAGTGTACTAATAAGTTGCTTGCCTAGGATAGTGCACACCTGGGTGGATTAACGATGCCACTTATAGTCTCACAAATTCTGCCAGGACAAATTACTGAGTACAGAACCACAAATAAACTCTAAATATTGTCTGATAATAAAAAATAAAATCAGCTTATTGAATTCTTAATATTTTCTGTGTAGGTACATAAGTCATATACCAAGATCTATTGACTATAGTAATAATGTTCAGTATTAAAGGAAAATGTCACAGGAACATGCGCTTTGAAAATTAGATCAGATAACCAAAAATGTATGATACCAATGGCAAATACTAATATGGAAAAGTGCATAAAGTGCATAGAAAGAAACGATATTTGTATCAATTAAAATATTTTTGAATAAAATCAAAGATATATAAATAATACGATGTGTTGTAAACATACTGTTAAACATTTCAGATTGTACAAAACATTTAATTTTTATATAGACTGAAAAATTTAAAAGGACTATATTTTATAGCATATTTATAGTTTTGTGAAGCTTATTCCTTTTTTTTTGTTTTTTTTTTTTTTCTTTGTTTGGGCTACACTCGGTGATGCTCAGGGGTTACTCCTGGTTAGGCGCTCAAAAATCGCTCCTAGCTCGGGGGGACATTTGGGATGCCGAACCAAGGTCTGTCCTGGATCAGCAAACGCCACACTGCTGTGCACTTTTTGCCTCAAGTGAAACTTATTCTTAATTATTCATTAGTGTTATAATTTGTTGAAAAAGTAAATAGGTCTTATAAAGTGTTAACTTTAGTAGATATTATGACATTTTTTATATTAATTAAAATTTAGGCCCTTTGAAAGAAAAGTTTTCTTCCACTTTTCTCTTTCTTTTTCACGCTTGTGGTTATTATTTAGAGATTTATTTTTATTTTTATTTCCTGGGTCCTTTTTTTGTTTGTTTGTTTCTCTTCCATTTTTCTTTCTTTTTTTTTTCTCTCTCTCTTCTTTCTTTTTTTGGTAATTGTCACCAAATTTTTTTCTCCCCTTTTTCTTATCCTTTTTATCTCCAATAATGGTGGAATAGATGCTCAATCTACAACAAGCTGTAAAGTGGAGACCAGTTGCACTAGCATATTGGGGGGCAGAGGAGGGAGATATGGGATGTATACTGGGAACAAGGGCAGAGGGAGGACAGCACTGGTGGTGGAATGCCCCTCATTTATTGTCACTATGTACCATAAATGATGCAGTGAAAGATTTGTAATGCAGTTTGGTCACAATAAAAATTAAAAAAATAAAAGTAAATAATCTTAGAAACATTGGGGTTCATATGCCAACAAGTTTCTAAAGAATCATATTCCTTTCTCTACAATTAGTTTAAAACTAATTTATATATTTTTAATACAGAATACCTGGTATTTAGATAGCAAATGAATGAGAGTATATTTTAGTGTATTTATGATATGTGTAATTTATTGTGATCTGCAGATATATTCAGGTGAGTCTATAACATTAGTAACAAAAGTATAATGAAATTATTAGGTACTATATTTGTATTTTTAAATAAAAAACACATGTCACACATATTCAACATCCAGAAAGATACATTGCATTTTTACAACTTGTGAACTATTATAGAAAACCAATAAATCATTGCACATTTAATAGATTCATGATGAAAATGTTTTATATATTTCCAACAGCAAATAGAGACCTAATTACAAATTGATAATTTTAAACAAAATACTTTAAATGCATCATTAGCTAGTAAAATGAATATATATAAAATACTTAATTGGGATATATGTTAATTAAAGAAAAATGCTTCTAATATTCTAACATTATCTGTGAAGGATGATTATTTTATTCAATTTTCTTATTTTAAAATATTGCATAAATAATGAAAGAGTAACAACTTTTGAATGTAGGCTATATCTGAGTGAATCTACAAAAATATACCTTAAACATGCATAGATATTACTATGGGAAATTAAATTACCCTTGGTATAACTCTAAAATAAAAAGACATATTTTAAAATTTATACATATGAAAAAAGTCAGGTGAAAAATTTATTTTAATAACTACACATGCTATAATTTAAAAAAAATACTAATTTGAGTATTAAAAAAATACTAACAAGAGGTAGTACTAAGGGTAACAAGGCTCACTTAGCAGTCCATATGGTCTCCAGTACTCCAATTGGTCTCTGTTTAGATCACTGAATAAAGAGGAGAAGTAAGTAGAAAGCTCAGCTGGGAATGGTTCAAATATATTATGGTTTCCATGAAAATAATTAGGGGTTAATTCCAAGGTTCTAAGAGTACGTTTTATAATGCCATTTATTAATTCATTTTGCTTATATTTTATGATAGAGTACTTGAATGTGAACATATGTTTATACTACAAAATATAAAAGTTACCCTTGTAGATTTGTTTAGTCTTAAAATAGATCAATCAAGATGTTTCAAATATTTTAATTAAAACTTTCTTTTTTTAAACTTTCACTTGAGGAAATAACAATAAAAATTTTGTAAATTTTTCTAGCTCTATCAAGTTATTATTATTTTTTTTTTTTTTTGGTTTTTGGGCCACACCCGTTTGACGCTCAGGGGATACTCCTGGCTAAGCGCTCAGAAATTGCCCCTGGCTTGGGGGAACCATATGGGACGCCGGGGGATCGAACCGCGGTCCGTTCCTTGGCTAGCGCTTACAAGGCAGACACCTTATCTCTAGCGCCACCTTCCCGGCCCCTCTATCAAGTTATTTATCTTAATTATAAATTCTAACATATTTACATGCAATAGATAAAAGACAAATTATTAAAATGTAATCTAAAATAGTATGTGTCACATATAAAAATAAGTACATATAAGGCACCTTTGATTTTATTAAACTAATAATTTGTGAACAATTATTTTATAAGACATTCCCAAAAGGTGTTTTTGTTATTTTATTTACCATCTCTCATTAATGAAAATACAATATTTATTATTATTGTTGTTTTACTGAAATTTTTATTTAAAAGTGGTTGTTTATATAGGGGCCAGAGCGGTAGTGCAGTGGTAGGGCATTTGCCTTGCACGCTGTTGATCTAGGATGGACCATGGTGTTGTGTATGTAAATATTTTAGGGGATTACTATGTTACTCACCCTAACCTGATTGGTGATTGTGCCCTACCCTAGGGTGTGACCTGGCATTTTGCCCCCACCCTAGCTAGGGTAGTACCTGATTCTGCTTCCACCATTGGTTGGTATCTGATCCCACCATTGGGTGGTACCTGATTCTGGGGGATAAAAACAAGGGTCTGTTGAAGGCCGGGGCTTTTTTGCTGGAACTGAGGCTGAGTCTTTGGACTTCAGTCTTGTCCACCGAATAAAGCTAATATTTCCACAAGCCTGACTGTCTGCGAGCTGTTTACCCGCCGTTTCACCTCAGAACCGTCGGCTAGAAAGGGTGGCAGACGCGTGCTCCAGGCTGGAAGAGAATGGCCTCATCCTCCATCCCACCATCAGTCAACCTCTTCAGGGACTGACCTGCAACACATGGTTCGATCCCCCTGCATTCCATATGGACCCTCAAGCCAGGAATGATTTCTGAGCACATAGACAGAAGTAACCCATGAGCATCAGCAGTGTAGCACTCCCACCCCCAAAAAAATAAAAACCAAAACATGGTTTTTTATCATTCACAGATTTAATGAACTATGTAGTAGCCTATTTTCAAGTTGGACTATAAATTAATGGCTCATAAGCTTCCAAATTACTCAGTCTGGGCTCACATAAAACTATAATAGATTATTGTGCTGATAAATAGTTGAATAAAGTTCAGAGGGTTAGTAAGGATAAAATAAATTATTATCAACCACAATGGCCACTTATATTCCCACAGAATACTGATATATCCTCTAGAAACAACATTTTATAAACTATGCTACATTTCCTTTTAACATATATCATACTTGCTATAAGGTAAACTTTATTATTGTTGTTTGTCTGTGAAAATTTTATTATAATATATTGCATTGTCCATTGTGTATATTATATAATATATATTTATATCTATGCCTGCTATTCTTTTTATATTAATTTTTGTACTGAACTTTGAATTATTTTCACACTGTTTTTCTTACCATTACCAAATATAACTGAAACAAAGGAAGAACAGAGAAAACATTTGCATAATATATGTTAAAAGGTAAGTATAATATAAGTGAATATATCACTATATTCATAATGTATTAAGTTCCACATACAATTAAAATTATAATTATAATTGGGATTGTGTTTAATCCTGAAACTATATAAGGAAAAAGTAATAAAGCCTATGCAAACTTTTTATTCTATTAAGTCATTTAATTTAATTATAGAGTACAATTAATGAACTACTGGATATGTTTGGCAAATATCTCCTAAGAAAGGTCAGAAAGACAAAAGAAGAGAAGGAAAGAAAGAAGTGAAGAAGGAAGGTAGGAAGGAAGGAAGATAGGAAGGAAGGAAGGAAGGAAGGAAGGAAGGAACGAAGGAAGAAATGAAAGAAGGAAGGAAGGAGGGAGGGAGAGAATGAGGGAGGGAGGGAAGAGGGAGGGAGAATAGGAGAGAGGAAGAGAGGAAAAAATGAAAAGTGGGAGAGAGGAAAGGAGGGAGCCATGAAAAAAGAAGGAAGAAAGGTAAGAAAAGAAGAAAAAAGTTGTGAAGATATGAGTTTATGAAGAGAAGGGGAAAAAACTTCTATCTAACATATACATAAAAAAATCTTCTGTTTGGGCTAAACATAGCACAGAACTACTTACCAATTCTTTTTCCAGACTAATTTCTTTTCACTACTGTATTAAGTACCAAGGATAGGATTTAGAGTGCGAACAAGGGATTGAGTTTCAGATTAAAAGTATCTATGGATGTTAACTTTTTATTTGGCAGTCTATTTATGAGAATATTAAAAAACTCTGAAACACCAGTGGGATACCATATATCTAATTACAGTAGAACACCACAAAACTATTTTGAAGTAAAAACAGGTTTTATTGGGCCGGGCGGTGGCGCTAAAGGTAAGGTGCGCCTGCCTTGCTTGCGCTAGCCTTGGACGGACCGCGGTTCGATCCCCCGGTGTCCCATATGGTCCCCCAAGCCAGGAGCAACTTCTGAGCACATAGCCAGGAGTAACCCCTGAGCGTTACCGGGTGTGGCCCAAAAACCAAAAAAAAAAAAAAAAAAAAAAAAAAACAGGTTTTATTTAGAAATTCTGACAAAGGAGAGCAAGAGGGCTAGGGAGAGAAAGAGAGTAACATGCTCAAGAAACAATGTAGGTTTCCTCATAGGTGGAGAGAGCCCAGTAGACATTTCAGCTTTAAAATATGAAAATGCGCATTGCAATCTAGGCAACAAAGTGAACAGCATGTGCTCAGGATAGCATGTAAGCCAAACTACAATTGTTATTACAAGAAAGGAGGCATGCAACAATGTCTCAGTGTCCTGTTCCTGGAGGCCAGATACAAACTTTAAACACAGGATAAATGGTTAGAATATATACAGTATTAAGTTCTAAGTACTAAGTACGAAGTTATTAAGTACTAAGCACACACACAAACTACTCATCTAATTCATCTGTTACTTCTTATATATTCATTTCTTCAATATATATTTCAATAAAATGTTAATTAATTTTACCATGTACCAGAAAAAGTATATTTACTTATGTATAAATTAGCCAGAAAAAGAATTTACATTCTCTGCTGAATGACAAGACACATGTGTCATGAAAAATATTTTAAGAAGCATCTGAATAAATTGCTTTTAATTTAGAGATGAGTAAAGAAACAAATAATGAGTCAGTCTGAATTCTTGGCTAAAAGTAGCGAAAGTGTTTTAAGAACGAAACTAAGGGGCCGGTAAGGTGGTGCTAGAGGTAAGGGGTCTGCCTTATAAGCGCTAACCAAGGAAAGACTGCGGTTCTATCTCCTGGAGTCCCGTATTGTCCCCCCAAGCCAGGGGCAATTTCTGAGCGCTTAGCCAGGACTAACCCCTGAGCATCAAACAGGTGTGGCCCCAAAAACCAAAAAAAAAAAAAAAAAAGTGTTAAAAAAGAATGAAACTAATTTGTAAATGATACCAGAAAACCAGACATAAATCTATCATTATATTTTAGTTCCTAAGCATTTGACCACCTTCAAGTTTAAAACCATCTATGCTTAAACTCAGACAATAGTTTATAGCAGTCAACTTACAGCAGATGAAAAAAAAAAGAAAGAGCAGCTAAAATTAAAAAGCTCTGGAGCACTTTTATGTGTATAACATAAGTTAAATTTATAGTTTTCTGATTAAAAGATGAATTAGCAATAATTAAAATTAGGTCATAGAAAAATATAGAGATATTATTGTGAAAAAGAAATTCGTCTTTAAGCAGCTCTGACACCAAACCCACTAAGTCCTACCAGTAATTATCCCATAAAATAAAGTCAGTAGTAAACTCTGAACATGGCCAGATGTGTCCCCAAACAAAACAAACAAACAAAAAGCAAAATTAAGTCAGAAATAATTGCAGTTTGTACATTTGAGAACATTGGTAGATATCACAGGAATATTAATCAAAATTTCATAAATGTCACATGTCTATGTCAATGTTTTAATTTTTATATTAAAGTAAATATATTTAATACTTTAATTCATAATAAATAGTACTGTTTAGTATGTATGAATTATAGCATGTATTGATAAATATACATAAATATTTAAAAACAGTATTGACTTCATTAAATGGAAATCAATTATTTTAATAAAGTATGTATAAAGTTGAATTAAATAAGAAGTCAAAGTAATTTATAATTTTAAATGTTAATGCAGTTTTTAAAGACTAGATATTTTTATTAAATAAGTAGAAATTATTTTACAAATATGAACTCTTATATGCAATGCATAACTATAATACACATTAAAATTACCTATATAAAAAAGCCTATCACTAAAGTAAGGATCATTGATAGTAAATATTAAATATGTGATATATGCAACCAATGGGTTGATTTCAATTAAAAAAATTGTTGGGGCCGGCTCACTCCTGACCTGTGCAGATACCAAGATCTCTAGATACAGAAGTCTGATTTAATCACCCTGGACACCACAAAAGCATCAAAGGGAGAGTAAATGAACCTGAAAGGAGTCTATAGTTAATCCCATGACAATATACTTCATGGGTAGAGAATCCCTGGATCTCTTAGGCCAAGGGAATTTCTTTTCAAATGACCCCAATATTTACTGTGCATGTGCAGAAAGGGGAAAAAAAGGCAAAAAAGCACAAAACACAAAACAACATTTTTTTTATCTAGTGCTTGTTGATTTTTTTGTTTTGGTTTGGCTATTGAAGTCGTTGTCTCCATTTATACTTATTTTTCTTCTTTTCTTTTCTTCCTTTATGTACTCTGCCACATTTTTTATTTCAATACCATGGCTTTTATGTGATGCTTATCTTTTTCCCCCCTTCTGAAATGCTCACTGGATACTTTATTTGACACTTATTGTACTGTTGTGGTGTTTCACCCTCTTTTTCCCCTTTGTATCTCAAACCTAGGATGAGAACCTAGAAGGACTCCATCCATGTTTGGAGTATTTGAATTTTCCCCCCCCCAGTTTATAACTTTTCTCTTCTTTAAACAAAACCACATATCCTGAACTATCTAGACCTGGCTCTCAATTAGAGGGGGAAATAAGGAGAAATAAGACAAAACAGGGATAAGCCCACTTAGTAGTAAGCTAGTCTCTGAGGGGACCACTTATTCTAGCAGCCCTGTGGAGGAGGGAAGAGAATATGGGAGGTAGGACAGAAACGGAGGTGGAGGGAGGACAATTTGGTGGTGGGAATTCCCCTGATTTTATGTTTATGTGTACCTAAAATATTATTGTCAATGATATGTAACCCACTATGATTAAAATAAAAATTATATTATAAAAATAAATAAATAAATAAATAAATACCACCTCTAAATAAATACCTCCTCCATAAAATAAAACCTCCTCTAAATAAATACCTCCAATAGTTCTAAAAAAAATTGTTGGGGCCAGAGAGATAGCATGGAGGTTGGGCATTTGCCTTGCATGCAGAAGGACTGTGATTCAAAACCCAGCATCCCATTTGGTCCCCTGAACCTACCAGGAGTGATTTCTGAGCACTGCCAGGTGTGACCCAAAAACCAAAAAAAAAAAATTTGATACAATTATTATATTTTTATAAAAATGAGACAAGATTTACATGATTTTATGTTTAAATGTATTAATTTATAACATGAACTTTTATGGATATACATAAATTAAGAAATTTATAATCTGGAAAAGCAAAAAAATTATTAGGACATAATTCCATAAGAGTAGAAGCTTTTATTTTATTTCAATAAAATTATTTTGGAAATAGATCTTAAATATATAGACACATTCATGGAGACTAAAAATATTTATGGGCACAGAAATCAGCTTGAATTCTATAGATTCACTTAGATATATTCTATAAGTTTCATATAATATTTTCATTTAACTCAGAAAACATAACACAGTAGGAATGCTATTGAATTTTTAATGAGTTAAAGCATATTTTTGCTCTCCTAAGTCATACTTGTGCATATAGTTAAGTTTCTCAGGTAATTACTTCCAGGTGCTTGTCTATAGGAATTCATTGCAATGCAATGAAATCAGAGTAATAAACTCATCAGTAAGAATTAACCCATCGGCATATTATTGGAGACATGTATATTTAAGTGGCATCAGTATGTATAATTTGTGGTTTCTAGATGTTTATGTTCAAGATAAAGACTATCTCCTCCTTGGTAATTAGGAAGATCTGCATACAACTAGGTATGCTAGACATTTTGCTAAGCTTGTTAAAATCTTATAAATGCACATTTATAAATATAAAATTTAGATTTATTCTGTTAATTTTATAATCCCTTTATTATAGTTAATTTTAAAAAGTTCACTTCTCTATTTCATATATTCTTCATGATTATATATGTGATTATTCACGCGAATTTTTACCTTGAGTATACAAATCCTTGTGGATGAAGAAAATTTAAAACACTTCTGAGATTATTCTGTGTTTTAGTGATTTTTCTTCCTTCCAAATCTATTTTAAGTGGCACTATCATCTTCAAAAAAAAATGCATGAATGAGGCTTTCATTTGAATGAAAGACTGAACTATGGCATTTATTGTTGCTGCATTTGAAAATGTTAAAATAGAAATAATACCAAATAGATTAAAATAAAATGAATATTATATTTATAATTAATCATTCAGTATAAATTATTTTATGTATTTTATGTATACCCATAAAATTTTAGTCTATTTTCTACTTTGTTAAGGACTAGCTTTACCAAAATGCAAACTGAAAATATAAATCTCATTTAATTGAACATAATATTTTAAAACTTAAATTGTGTACTTTTAAAAATATTCTGAGAACTTTGAATAATTGCAGAATAGGAATGCTTACATTTACTGTAAGAGTAATTAATTTTCAATAATTTAGTTTAATTAAATAATGAAAAAAGATATTTAATTGAGAGCAGATAAAAATATGCATCATGTTTATATATAAACATCTAAATGGATGCAAATATTACTGTTTTGTTTCTATTTTCCCATTTATACTTAATATGTAGTTGCAAACAATAAAGACATTTATTAAATAATGGCAGACTATCTTTGCAGAAAACTCAGAGCATATAGTTATATTAAGGTAAAAGCACAGATATTTTCTCTTAGAAAATAAACTTGGCCTATGAAGTTTTATAAAAAATAAGAGAAATATAATTTTCAAAAATTCAAATAATTTAAAGTCTTAAGCTAGAAGTTAAATAACATTAGAGTCCTGGGGATTTATTTTCAATTTTAATAATACCCAATTCGTGTGTAACATGTGTCAGAGACAACTTTATGTTATAATCATTATTGTAGTTTTTGTAGTCACTGTTTTCATGGCAAAAATATTGAGTCTATTACGGGGGGTGGTTCAGAAGATAGGGCAGCGGGAAACTATACTGCCTTCTACACCGCCAACCTGCCAACCTAGTTTTTATTTTCAGCATTCCTTCCAAGTGGACCCCAATTCTGCAGAAGAGATTACTTAGTGCAGAGTAAGGAATAAGCCATGAGCTCTGCCAGGTGTGTCCCCAAAATATATTGAAGTAGAGAAAACACTATTTGATGTTTGATATAATATGTTATCAGTAACTGAGATGAAACCAAACATATTTCACAGTCAGTATGAAACAAATATTTATTATCATGGCCATCACAATTTAGGTAAGATTCTGTTCATCTCTATTTGAGATTTTGACAAGATAAGTCAAAAGACATCAAAGTATTCGAGGCTTATATACACATGTCATTTGTTTGATTTCAGGACCTGGCTGGCACATTAGCATCATGGTTAGAAATTCCCTAGAGGGCCCGGAGAGATAGCACAGCGGTGTTTGCCTTGCAAGCAGCCGATCCAGGAACAAAGGTGGTTGGTTCGAATCCCGGTGTCCCATATGGTCCCCCGTGCCTGCCAGGAGCTATTTCTAAGCAGACAGCCAGGAGTAACCCCTGAGCACCGCCGGGTGTGGCCCAAAAACCAAAAAAAAAAAAAAAAAAAAAAGAAATTCCCTAGAAGAGGGAATGGTGTTCCAAAGCATTGTCAGATGTTTACCCAAATCTATGCCCCACTAAAATAATTTTTGGAACCAACATGTTGATCTTCATGATTTTAAACATTGTATCTAAAAATATATTGCCATCATTTTTTTGTAATGAAGCTACCAATATAAAGATGAATTTACTCAAATTGACAACTGGTTAAACAAGTCAATGTTCAGCACTCTAACTCATATCAAAGGGAAGTTATGGTATGCATTTGACCTCTCATAAAATGTCCTTTATTTGCATTAAAATAGTTTTTATTTACATATAATTTACCATATGTCAATAACTCCTAATAAAATCAAGGAAGAATACGAGAGGCAAAAATGTCCAAAAATATTTAAATTCCCAAATTTTCTGATGTTATGTAACATAATCAGAACTTGAATAGAATTTTTATTCATTAAAAATTAAATAATGAATACAGTTGCCAAGTTGAGCATATGTTGAGAAACTTGAATTATTGATAAGTAAGGCCTGAAAAACTAAACAAATAAAATTCTTAAAGTCATTATGAACTGTTCAAAATTAGGTTAAATTGCTGTGAAAGAACTGAATCTAAAATAAAGACAAAACACTATAAATATGCAAAAATAGATGATAATATAAGTACTTTGAATATATATTTAGGAGGGAATAATCAAAAGTGTGTGCATCTATTGGAGAAGTTTCAAACAGTAAGAAACTGTAGTAAAGCCTAAAGAAATAATTATTATGGGTTTTTAAGAAAGATTAAAGAAAATGTTAGGAAAAATGTACAACACAGGCATCAAAGTGATAATACAACATTTTTTTTCCTTGCATGTAGCCATCAGGGTTTGATTCCTAGTGTCTCATATAATGCCCTGAGCCCAGCCAGTAGTAATTTCTGATATTGGGGCCAGAAGTAACTCCTGAGCACTGCCAGCTGTTTCCCACTACAAAAAAAATAAATAAATAAAAGTAAGATACATCATAATAACCATAAAAAATTGAGTATATTGAAAATGTTACAGCAAAAAAATCAATATTGGAAAATAAGTGTATATAATTTTATTAACTTATGACAAACATTAAAAAATATAATAAAAAACAACTTATATAAAATGATTGCTTAAAAGATACATACCAAAACACATAAACATTCCCAAAACTAAAAAATAAGGTAAAAGAATATATTATGTCAAGTGTTTTGGATATTTGTTCATGTAAATATACATATATATATGTGAATATATTCAGAAAAGATTGAAGCTAAATACTTTTTTTAATTAATTATCTTTCATAAAGTTTTTTTATGATTTTCCAGTAATAGAACAATATGTCGATAAGCTCTTTTTTATTTTATTTTTAATTTTATGTTGATAAGGAATATTTTATTTTTTAATTTTTTATTGAATCATTATGAAATGCACAGTTGCAAGGTTGTTTATGATTGAATATCAGTCAAGCAATGTTCTCATCCAATCACCAGTACTTGTATTCATACAAGTACCCATGTCATGACCAATATTCACACCCTAATTTTATATCCCCAGTTTCCCTCTCTCCCACACTTACCTACCATGGCTTATCCCCAACAAAGGTATTTTTCTTTTCTCAACCCCCAGCACTTTTTTCATTTTATGCTAATTGGTTTTTAATCCTCTTACGGCAAGGGAATCATGCATATCACTTTACCTCATTTCAACAAAACCCCTTCATGTCTCTTACAATTTCTACACACAATAGAAACTAGGATTCAGACTTTCAAAAGAGTAGGCTTATGGGGCCGGGCGGTGGCGCTGGAGGTAAGGTAAGCCTTACCTGCGCTAGCCTAGGAGACGGACCGCGGTTCGATCCCCCGGCGTCCCATATGGTCCCCCAAGCCAGGAGCGACTTCTGAGCGCATAGCCAGGAGTAACCCCTGAGCGTCACCGGGTGTGGCCCAAAAACCAAAAAAAAAAAAAGAGTAGGCTTATTCTGGTAGATGTTTCTTTAAAAAAAAAAAACATGTAAAAGTTAAATATCCTTTTTCGTTATTGTAAGATGAGAGAAGCACAGTTATCGCAGAATATGGGTTAAAAAAAACGAACACAGAGTTACAATATTTAGTACTAATTTGGAACAATGGCCACTGGAAAGAGAAAGTAAAAACATAGGTAAAGCAGAGAGATTGTAACAAAATCTGTCTGACAACATACCAGTGAATTTTTAAAAAGATATGTGCAGGAAAGGTACATACTTCATCTGAAAATAAAATACATAGAGTAGTATTGTTTGCAAAAACTAGAATGGTATTTCTAAGTAGAGTTCATGTCTAACAAAGTCAAGAGTACATGATCAAAAAAAAAAAACTGAATATAAGTCACCCACAATATAAATTTAAAATGTGTAATATACAACATAATAATTTAATATTTGAAAAACAAAACAAATAATGCTTTTCTAAAAAAGAAAAGAATACCTTGATTATTTAAAAACTTGTAATTCAACATGAAAGCACTTTAAAACTATGTTGAACTAGCTAGTCCTGCCTCCAGCTAGAGGGGGAAATAAGGGAGACATCAAGACCAAACAGGTGCAAGACTACTAAGTAGTAGGTCAGATACAGAGGGGACCACATTTTCTAGCCGCCCTGAGGGTGAGGGAAGAGGAAATGGGAGGAAGGACAAAAATGGAGGTATAGGGAAGACAATCTGGTGATGGGAATCCCCCTTGATTTTATGTAAATATGTACCTAAAATAATATTGTCAACAATATGTAAGCAACGACTATCAAAATAAAAATTATATTAAAAAAACTATGATCATAGGCTAATTTTGAAAAAATTAGCAAAAATAAAACAATCAAGTAAAATATGTAAATTTAAAAAAACATTATAATGCTTAATTGCTATTGCATGAACATAATGGATGATAGGTAGTGAATTTAAGTACTATTTTCTAGATAAAATCAAAATTGTGTAGGCCGTAGAGATTAACATAGAGGTAGGGATTTGCCTTGCATTAAGAAGGATGGTGGTTCAAATCCCTGCATACCATATGGTCCCCCATGCCTGCCAGAAGCAGGCTAAATGTAGAGCCAGGAGTAACCCCTGAATGCTGTCAGGTGTGACCTAAAAACTAAAACCAAAAAAAAATAAATAAATAAACAAATAAATAAGTAAACTTGTGCAACAACAAAAATAAAAAATCAGAAAACAGCTAATTACATGCAGAAAAATAACACATTTGCTGCGATTTATAACTCACCAAAAGAAAAGTTATATTTCAAATTCCAAAAATTCTAAATTTTATCACATTCAATATTTAAAAAGTCAATTTTGGGGACTGGAGTGATTGCATAGCTTAAATGACATTAGCCTTGCACATGGCTGAACCGGGTTCAATCCCATGCATCCTTTATGGTCCCTGAACCTGCCAAGATTAATTTTTGAATGTAGAATAATCACTGAACCATGCATGACCCAAAAGCAAATGAAAAATAGGGAACAAACAAAATAAACAAAGGTAAAAGCAAATAGCAATAGTGCTACATACTGATAAACAAAGTTAGAGTGCCAGTCCCAACTAATTTTAAAACTTGTTATAAAGCAAAAGCAATCAAATACTATAGTGTAGGTGTCAAGTTAAACAAGTAGTGAATGAAATAGAACAGAATCAGATAATAGAAAAGCACATAATGGAAAGCTGAGTTTCAAATAGGCACAAATGAAATTTAAGGGAAATTGAATAATTACTTTTAAATGTTAATGGAAAAATTAGATATCTACTTATAAAATTAATTTTATTATCTAGGTTGTGTCTTTTACATGTTTTGAGTCAATTATACATTGATCTAAATATAAAATTTGAATTTGTTAATATGTAGCAAAAATATTGACTTTTGTTACTTCTACTTGACAAAGATCCTTAAATGTGGAGTATTAGTAAATAAAGATATATTGAATATTAGCTTCCCTGCTACAATATATGCATACCATTAAATATAGGAAAATATGTGTTATTAACATGTATAAAAACACATTAAATCCACAATAAAATTCAATTGATGCTACAATAAAGTGAAAATAATTCCTAATAGCAACAATCATACAATCTGACCGTATTGTTAGCAAGAATTAACAGATACTATACATTTCAGTATATGTTCTGTACATATCTGACAAGATATGACAACAATTTTGAAAACATCTTGAGAGTTTGTTTTTCTTTTTCTTCATTTTTATAGAAGAATTTAGATTTACAGTATCATCAATAATACTTTCCAGGCATATATCCTACCAATATAAAACTTATCACTAGAACGATCACTTTCTTTCACTGGTATGCCAAAGATTTTCCAGCTTTCCCTATCCTCTTCATATACCTTCAGTCTACAGAAAAAAAATTTTCTTTTCCTGTAACTTTTGTCATTTTTGTCCCCTTCCTATTTTACTTTAATATTCCACATGAAACTTACATTATGGCAGTTCTAAAACTTACATACATTAGATGAATTGCTACAAAATTGTAAATCATGAGTTGATAATGTAATTTTTCAAAAACTATATCATTTCTCTTTACAGCTATATAAATTAAAATTTAAATAGTATGAATAAATATATGGTGATCAATTATTAAAGTACATGGATAAAATACATTCTACAAATGTAAATTTTAGTTAAAATAAGTAAGATCAATTTAATAGAAATTGAAATATATTAATATATTATCTAAGAAAGGAGACATCAGTTTTATGTTAGTAAATTTTACCTTTTAAATATTGCTGAAGTCTCTGTATTAATAAATAAAAATTATTTTTAAATACTAAATGTATAAGTAATATGCAATTAAACTGTAAATATTCTAAGAGCATACGATAGAAATTGATACATAATTTAATGTGATATTTATTATTTATATTTATCATATATTCAAGTGGAAAAAAATTACAAGCACACTGCCAGAGTTTGGTAGATACATAGAGTTCATTTTATTTATATCCTTAGGACTAATCCAACTTGTTACAATTTTGAAATTGGACTTCTTACATAGTGAGATGCCATTCTGTTTGCCATACAAATACTGATTTTAATTATGAGATTCTTAGAAAAATAATATAACTGTCTTTCTACTTAACATTTCCAATCTATTGTGTTTATTTATCTAAATTTCTGAACACTTCTTTGAGTTCAGATCACCACACTATTTAACTAACTTTCAAATCTAGTGTCATATCTTCTCTTCTATCTCTCCAGCACAAATAGATTTTTATTTTTATGTTGACGACACCCACTAATGATCAGAACTTACTTCTTATTCTGTGCTCAGAACTCACTACTGGCAGCATTCAGATGTGGTGCCAGGGATCTGAAAGAGGACTGGTGTCATGCCAGGTAAGACTTTTGATCCCTTACTGTCTTTATAGTTTGTTCTACTTGTTACATGTTTTCATATTAACATGAAGTTTATTTTCTCTATGACAGGTCCAACCTGACTACAATAAGTTTAGTGGTTTTATAATTAGTGATGAAATTAAAGAGGATGGAGTAAATGGCAGTCATATTTTGTCTTGTAATGGAATGACATTTTCATATTTAAGTAATGAGGGGATACTGTCATTGAATGAGGAACAGTATCAATGTCACTTTAGTAGCGACACTATACTTCAAGGAATGTTTCAGAATTGGTATTTTTTTAAACTTTGACTGAAATTTCCAATTTTATTTCTCAATGTTTCACTCCTCTTAAGTCATTGGAGTATATTTGTCAATGTTTTAAAAACAAGTTTACCTTAAGGCCAGAGCTATAGCACAGCAATAGGATGTTATGCCTTGCACACAGCCAACAGAGGGCAGACCCCCGGTTTGATTCCTGGCATCCATATTGTTCCCGGAGATTGCCAGGAGCAATTTCTGAGTGCAAAGCCTGGGGTAAGCCTTGAGCGAGTGAACCAACCAACCAAACAACAACAACTAAAAGCCAACCTAACCAATAGTCTTGCATTCAATAAAATTAAATTTTGTTCTCATATTCCAAAATGAGCACTTTTCTATTGCTAAAAATAAAGATTCTTCAAAAGATAGCAAGGGAATCATGCTATTCAAAGTTACCTGTAATTAATTATGTGTTAAATCTTCCTCAACCTTGACCTTCTTCTAATGATGGGTTAGCGTTCATCACTAGACATTGAACTTCAAAGTTACCATAAAAATTTCTCAATAACTCACAGTTATACTATATTTTATCTCCTAAACATTGCATTTGATCTATATCCAGGCATACATCAAATTCTACTAAGGTATAACTCCTGTATCACAATGGATTTCCACAGACTATCATGATTTTAAATCCATTGAGTCATAGGATTTTGCTCTATAATAAGTAAGAAGAAGAAAATAAAGTCCCTTAATATCATTTTAGACCAGTTCCATAGGGTCACTTCTTGTTTGAACTCTTTGTAAAATGACTCTTAAATCCAGATTTATATGGAAGAGTTTAGTAGCAAACATTTTTTTGGAAACAATGTCTGTAAGGAAGCTTTTATAGTAGGAGTTGGCAGTTAGAAAAGTTGGACCTGTGTAAAGTGGACTACAAACATGGATGAGGCAATTCCCCTGGCAAAAATCAATCCAGAAAAGTTGAATTGTGAAAAGCCAATATTCCCAGGTGTTGGAAGAATGAGTGTTTTTATTTGATTTGAGTGCAGTAACATTACGGGCACCACAAATATTTATAATCTACTTCAGATTTTATTGCAAATAAAATGTACATAGAATTTTTATTTTGTTTTGATTGATTTTATTATACTCGTTGCTTCTAGTTTTGTAAAGAAACTTTATTAAAGTTACTTCAGAAGTAATGTTACTTCAGAAGTAACATTTATCTGTAATAATTGCAATTTTGGTAAGGGCATCTTAGAAATGCCATTCACATATATTTTTTATTTTAATTTTTATTTAAACACCCTAGTTATAAAGTGGTTCATGATTGAGTCTCTTTTTTTTTTTTCATGATTGAGTTTCAGTCATAAATTGTTCACCACTCTTCACCAGCGCACCAGTGTCCCCAGTTTCTCTCCCACCTTCCCCCTGTTTGACTCTGGGTCAAACATTTTACTTTCTTTTTTTTTCTTTTGTCTTTAGATCAAACCCGGCCACACCCGGCAGTGCTCAGGGGTTACTCCTGACTACGCTCAGAAATCTCTTCTGGCAGGCTCTGGGGACTATATGGATGCTGGGATTTGAACCATTGTCCTTCTGAATGCAAGACAAACACCCCATCTCCATGCTATCTCTCTGGCCCACATTTTCTCTCTCTCTCTCTCTCTCTCTCTTTCTCTCTCTCTCTCTCTCTCTCTCTCTCTCTCTCTCTCTCTCTCTCTCTCTCTCTCTCTCCCTCCCTCTCCCCCCTCTCCTCCCCTCTTCTTTTTTTCCCCTTAAACACTATGGTTTACACAATTGTTAACGGAGAGGTACCATGCATATCAATTAATCTCCCTTCAGCACCTTTATATGTCCATAATAATTAGTTGCAATTATTATTGTCATAATGGACCCCTCTCTATGTTAACTGCACTGCTACTCTAACTGTGGCAAGCTTCTTATCATAGACTGTCCTTCCTCATTATTGTCTCTGAAAATTATCACCATATTATTTTTTATTTTTCTCATCTACCAAAAATTAGTCAAATTATTCTATAGTCTTTTTTTTTTTATGTCACACCCGGCAGTGCTCAGGGTTTACTCCTGGCTCTCTGCTCAGAAATCACTCCTGGCAGGCTCGGGGACCATATGAGATGTCAGGATTCGAACCACCGTCCTTCTGCCTGAAAGGCAAACTCCCTACCTCCATGCTATCTCTCTGACCCCAAAATTATACTATATTCTATTATTATTCTATATTCTATCATTACAATCAGCATATTAATTTCCATATCAATCCACATATAAATATATTTCATGTCTTCATTTTTCCTAATAGCTGTATGGTATTTCATTGTGTAGGTGTAACATAATTCATTTAGACTCTCATCTGTTCTTGGGTTGTTTACAGTTTCTGGTTAATGTAAATAATGATGTAATGAACATAGAAATGCAGCCCTTTTTTTGTCTTGTAAATTGGGGCCCCTATATTACATACTTAGGAGTTGTATTGCTGTATCATGTGGAAATTCAATTTCTACATTTTAAGAAAATCCATATTGTTCCCCAAAATAAGGCTAGGCCAGTTTACATTCCCACCAGCAGTGAATTAGAGTCCCTTTCTCTGTGCATCTGCACCAGCACTGTTTGTTCTTGCTTTTTAATTTATTAAAATATACAGATTTTAAAAAATAATATATTTAAGTTTCATGATTACAAACTTGTTTATATTTGTCATTAAAAAGATCATCCCTGGGGCCTGAGCAATAATGCAGTTGTAGGGCATTTGCCCTGCATGCCACTGACACAGGATGGACCTTGTTTCAATCCCCCATGTTCCATATGGTGCCCCAAGCCAGAAGCAATTTCTGAGTGCATAGCCAGGAGTAATCCTGCACATCACAGGGTGTGGGCCAAAAACAAAGAAACAAACAAAAAAGTACATCTGTTTTACCATTGTAAGCTTCCGCCACCAATGCCCTTTTTTTTTTTTTTTGATGTGTGCTTTTGTGGTGTGAAAATATACTTTATTGTTATTATTTGTATCACCCTGCTGATTAGTAATACTGAAATTTTATTTATGTGCCTTTTGTACATCTCTGTTTCTTCTTTGAGAAAATGTCTGTACATTTATACTACTTATGTGGATAGAATTAGTCCTTCTTACTAAGTTCGACTGGTATCTTCCTTGTAGATCCTAGACATTAACCCCTTACCTGATAGTTAGTGGGTGAATAGTTTCTTCCATTCTGTGAAGTCTTTGTATGCTAGTCGTTGCTCCTTTAAGTACAGAAGCTTCTAGGTTTCCGTAGCCAATTTGTTTATATTTGCTTCCACTTGCTTGAACAATGGTGTTTCATCATTGAAGATGACTTTAACCTCAATGTCATAAAGTTATCTGCCTACATTTTCCTCTATATACATAACAGTTTTAGTTTGAATATTGTGGTCTTTAATCCGTTGTGACCAATTTGACCTTTTTGCATAACGTTCAAGAGAGGTCTGACTTCACAATTTGTATGTTCTTGAACAATTTTCTCAACATGACTTATTGAAGAGGTTTACTTGCTCCACTTAGTATTTCTTGCCCTTTTATCGGAAACTAATTAATTGTAACCTATGGGTCTCTCTCAAAATATTGAAGACTATTTCATTGTTAGGATGGTCTGTCTTTATTCCAATACCATATTGTTTTAATAAATAACTACTTTATAATACAGATTATAGTTAGGGAAAATGTTGCCTCCTTCATATTTTTTCCAAAATATTTCTTTGGCTATTCATGGTAGTTTATTTTTCTATATGAATTTAAAGATTATTGGATCTACTTTTTTGAAAAGATGTCATGGATATTCTTTTAGGGATTGCATTAAAATTGTGTAACCATTTGGCAAGTTTTATCATTTTAATTATTTGAATTTTCCCAATTTATGATCAAATTATATCTCCATTTTCTTGTTTTCTTTTTATTTTCTTTTTTCATTTTTTTAAATTTTTTCTTAAAGCAGTGTTTTGTAGTTTTCCTGCTTAACTGCTATGGAAAGAATTTCCAGTACTTTATTGAATAGAATTGGTGATAGCGCTCAAACTTGTCCCATATTTTAGATGGAAGGCTTTCAGTTTTCCCCATTAAATTTACTATTTGCCATGACTTGTGGTAAATGACTTCGATTATATTGAGGAAGATCATCTGTGTTGTTTTCTTATTTGTGACATTTGAAGTATGCTGGTGTTTTTTATCTGCTATATACAATAAAACCCCTTAACTAGAAGAAATGTGTGGTGACAAACAGAGTGACTGCTCTTTTTTTGTGCTCATTCACTTCAGTTTAGTTAAAATAACATTTATTTGTCCCAATGCCACTCACAGTATACAGCGTCACCGTGTGTGGCTCAAAACAAACAAATAAACAAACAAACAAACAAAAAAGGGAATTTTTTAAATGTAATCATATATCAAAGGAGCAAGAGCCGTTTTACTACAAGACTTACAGGACAATAAAGCACTTTTTTTTTTAAGTTGGGGGCTATACCATCTGTTTTGAGGCTTCCTCCTTGCTCTGCACTCAGTGATCACACTTTACAAAGATTAAGGCAACTATACAGAGTGTTGTGGTTAAATCCAGATCAGCCACACATAAGACAACAGGCTTACCCACTGAAATGATATTTATCTTCAATAAAACTTGTGTTTTCTATCTTCAGTGGCATATGACTCCCCATATCTACTCAGAAGGCTCAGGCTTCTCTAGGAAAATCTCTCTGAACTAAGTATGTAGTTACAATTTTCAGTATTTTATCTGCTAGTGTAATATATTTTATTCCTTTGGAACTCAATTGAAATAGTTATGTACTTAATTCTATTTCTTCTTTAATTACTTCTATTCATTTTAGTATATGTGATAATTATATAAATCTCACCATTATCCATATAAAATATTAAATGGGTTTATATTTTTATGTGGATAACATTACTAGAGTAATACAATACCTAATAAATTAAAGAAAGTAATATGTGAATGAGTAAGCATTGCAATATTTTGTAAGAGGAATAAAACATTAAAAATTATCTGATAAGAGTGATTGCCATTTTCAGATACGCGCACATACACACACACACACACACACACACACACACACACACACAAAGGAACAAAGCCAATAGCTACATAAAGACAACAGAATATTTTGCCAAGATATTTCACAACCACAGATGGTTATGGAGGTGGCAGTCTTTCAGCAGCAGAAACAGATTTTCCTGAGAAAACATTTCATAAAAACTTTCCTTTGAACCAGTCTGTTCTAACACATTGAGAAAAATATTCAGGAAATAAATCTTTGTTAGCTTCAGTAGAAGTTGGAGACTGATTATGTGTTGGAAACACTTGAAAGGTATACATGTTTTTGGACCAGAGAGATAGTACAGCTCAGGTGATCTGGCATCTCAAGGTCTGACCACAGTACTTTCTCTTTTCCTTGCATTTAGCTTTTGTTGAATATTTCGAGTTCCATTTGTCATAGCATTGACTTACTGAGTTCCTCTTGGGAGGACCATATCACTTTTTTATAAAGAGATATATAAATATTTTATCAATATAATGGACTGTAAATAGAAAAACCAAATGTATAGTATAAAAATCACTTATATAGTGGAATTGTATTTGTATAGCACTTAAGTGTGTCCTTCAATATACATTTAGTAATTTACATATAATATTTAATACAATGTTAATTTCATAAAATATGTACATATAATGCTATTCTGTAATTTTTAGGAAATAATTATAAGAAAAATATCTGTACATGTTAAGTAATGATAAGCTATTACAGGACTACTACATAGAGAATATTTTTTTATTAATTTTTGAATTAGTTAATACAGTTTCCAACATTGGGTCTAGAACAATTTAGATTTAAAGCATAATAGCTTACGTACATTTTAGATAGTAAGATTTCTCTTTCATTGTCCACTATTCCAAATATTATCACTTATTCTGAGTTCCTTAATATTCAGTAAATTTAAAATAAAATAATTCTACAAATTTTAAATAAAAATTCCATTAAAAAAAGGCCTGTTCTGATTTTAATCATAAGATTATGACAATTAAAATTACAATCTCAAGAATTAAAAAAATCTATTTGAAAGTCAATTAAAGAAAGAATAAATGGAAGAAAATCATTTATGTCTTTAAAAAAAACTATTTTGTCTGGAAAAAAGATAGTACCAGCTCAAGGTACTTTATTTACATACAACTTAGCCTTATTCAAACCACAAATGATCTCAAGAATACAAAGTTGAGCATTTTCTCTCAGTAAGTCCAGGTTTTCCCACCATATTCTCTCCTCCCCAGATGCTATATTGTAGACAATGTCTTTCTGAATACAAATGCATGCTCAAGTTTATTATTATTTAGCCATTTAGACAATTTTGTACATTTTATTGGTAATATCTTGATAATTATTACTCAATAGTTATTTTTATTATGGAATTCTCTTTATATAGTCATTTTAAGAAATGTAATATAATTAAGATTTGGGAGATGATACTATATTAATTCCTGTATAAAGAATGTCAAAATAAATTAAATTATTACTATTTGTGGATGATATGACATATGATATATGGTAAGTCAAAAGAAGCATCAAAAATATACTAAAAATGGGACTGGAGAGGTAGGAGGGATGTTAACTTAATTTTTTTTCTATCCTGTTAATAAAGTTCATTCCCTGGTAATTGCATAGTCCCCTAAGCAATACTGGAAATGATTGCTAAACACAGTGCTAGGAGGTAAGACCTGCATATAACTGGGAGTGGACCCAAAACAAATAAACAAAATTTATAAACTACTAGAAATAATTATTTTGCCTAATGAAGTCATAAAATACAAAATCTATACGCATAGTCTCTTATAATTCCATCTAAAATTATTCAAGATGAGCAACAAAAAAACCAAACTTATTTATAATCCCATCAAAAGAGTAAACATGCTTGTAAATAGACATAAAAAAGTAAGTGAGTGGACTATACACTAAAAATGTAAGATATTTTTAAGGGGCTGGTGAGATAGCATGGAGGTAAGGCTTTTGCCATTCATGCAGAAGGTTGGTGGTTCGAATCCCGGCATCCTATATTGTCCCCTGAGCCTGCCAGAGTGATTTCTGAGCATAGAGCCAGGAGTAACCCCTGATCTCTGCCAGGTGTGACCCCCCAGAAAAACAAACAAACAAACAAACAAAAAAGATATTGCTAAATATACAGAAAAGAGAATATAACAGGAAACAGTCTGTATTCATGAACATTATCATTACTACTATATTACCTAAAGTATTTCTCAATTTTCTAGCAGTATTTATCAAAATACCTTTGGCCTATTTTGAGAATATGATTCAAAAAATTCTAAAATTGTATGGAAATAGATAATGCTTCAGAGAGCAAATATAATTGGGAGTAAAAAGAAGAAAGTTGAATGATACTACTCTTGACTTGAAATATACTTCAAAGCAGTAGTAATTAAAACAAAATGATATTAAAACATATAAACAAATGGAAAAATCAATAAAGGGCAAATAAAATAAATCCAATCACATTAATGCCATATACACATATTGATATTAGTTGAAAATGTATTAAAGACTTGGCTATGAGACAAACCATGTAATTTATAGACTAAAATATTATCAATATTAATAATAGTAATAAATATTAAATTTTAACTATTAGGCAATAGAAATAAAATTCAGAAAAATAATACATGATGCTATATTTGATTTAAAATACACTTTTTTAAAATAGCAAATAAAATTAGCACTGAAACAAAAAGTTGACTAGAGAGACAATATAGTGCATGACTTTATTTTTCTGCTTCCAACACAGGTTTTTTTTCTCAGCACTCCACTTGAATTTACTCCTAACAGGATAAACCCTAAGTGTCCGCACCACAAAAAATTAAATTAAAATATGTACACGTTTTCAAAATATATAAGAAACTTACATAATACTGCAAAAACTGTAAGCAAACCAGTAGAAAAAAATACTTGAAAAGACAATTCTCTATGGAAGACTTTCTGATGGCTCACAGGCAGGTGAAATCAAATATTCGATAACATTTAGGGACATTTAAAAATGCAGATTAAAATCACTTATGAGCTATTACCTTAAAAGTACAAAATAGGTATAAATTAAAAAAATAAGCAAAATTTTGGCAAAAAATTTACAATATAACTGGGGGGAAAAGTATACCTATTAGGTAGGTTTTAGGAGCATTATAATGATTACTGAAAAAAATAATTGTTTTTATGAGTAGGTAGAGAGTTTTTTTGATAGTGGGATTATATTTAACATTCATTTAGTTTCCCCCCAATTAGTTTTTTAGAAATATAGAAGCATAAAGCAGTGCTCTTAAAAGCCTATGGCTACATATCAATGATAAATCCTCAAACAGAAAAATTAAATTTGCTTTTGGTTTACAATTATATTTCATTATTTTCTATTTTAACCTAAACAGTAGCATGAGCATATATTTATATATTTTAAATGAAATAAGGCAGTTATAATTATGTAATATATTGGAAAGCATTGATTTCACCAATTTGCTTATACATGTTTAGTAAAATGTTGATATGACAATCTAACTTTAGTTATAGATTATTGAGTAATTTAAACATATTTATTATATTTCAAATTATAATAATTCAAAAGACATTATCAACAAAAACTGTCAATTATAGATTAACAGTAAAAAAAGGAACCTGAACATAATTTGCCTAATTATTGTAATATTAAAAGTAGAAGTGTAGCACATTTCATTTCTACAACACCCACTTGCCAACTGGTAGAATATTTTAATTCCTTTATTTTACTCCCTAAGTCTTGTTTCTATTTTAAGAGATGCCTGCTTTATTTTCTGAGAATATTTTATTTTCATAGAAACATCTTCCACAAAAGGATTATAAACTTTAAGAAAGCACTGAAGAGAATGTCTTATTGCCATTCATAATTTACCTAGTCTAGTCCTAGTCATTGACATCAACATATTAATAATTAATGAGAAGTAAATCAAGTGACATCTTATGATATGTCCACTCAGCAAATATATGCTTAAACATTTTATAATCTGATATGCAGGTATTTATTCAGAAGACTGAATGATTTGTGGAGAAATCAGTGATGGTATACTAGTGTGTGAATTCCATAGAAAAGAAAGGTTCCAATTGTGGCAAAAGACAAAGGACTTAAATAGCATTCCCAAAGAACAGAACACTGAGAAATTTATGTCAAATAGAAAGTAGGGTATATAATCATAATTTAAAAATCTCATTATAATTTATTCTCTGTCTTTACTTTAATAAATAAACCAGCAAAATAAAAATAACATTTGAATAGAAATCACGTTGTCTTCAATACTTAAATCTCTGTTTTGAGAGGGAAGGATTTTGCTAAGATTTTTTTTAAGAAAGATAATATTTTTGCTGTATGCATCTTATTTGCTTGATTTGTTTAATTAAACTATAGTTGATATAATTGTGGTCAATTTGAAAGATAGAATTCACAATCCCAATTTATTATGCCATAATTTTCTCTGTTGAATTGAAAAGGTTATTTTGTTTGGGGGACACAGTCAGCAGTATTTAAGGCTAAATCCTGTCCTTCGTTCAGGGAACACTCTGGTTGACTCAAGGGATCAGAAGTTGTAATCAATACACATACTGAATTAATCCACTGTACTGAATTATCTGACTCTTCACAAACACTTTTTCATAAAGATTCATATTTATCCTTAGTTTGACATATGGGCTAAATTCATCAGTAAAAAAGGTAATAAATAATGAAAATTTAAAATATAAGTTTAAATATAATATAACATAATTTTAATAAATTAATTATTATTTTCTTTTGTTTTGTTTTCTTTTTTTGGGGGGGCATGCCTGTTTGATGCTCAGGGGTAGCTCCTGGCTATGCACTCAGAAATCGCTAGATAGAGGGGGATAGAGCCGTGGTCCATCTTAGGTTAGCAGCTGCAAGGCAGGTGCCTTACCTCTAGCGCCACAGCTCTGGCCCCAATTAAATAGTATTTTTACCTTTCAGACACTAAATATAATTATGTCTTCTTCCAGTGAGCTGCTACATGTTAGCAATAAACAGTGATATGGGTGATTGAGTGATAGTACAATGGTTTGACTTGCAGAGTCAATTGTAATACCTGAGCATTGCTGGATGTGGCCTAATCTCTCCAATAAAATAAACTAATATGTTAATTAAATTGTGATTTGTATGTCTTTTTGAAAAAAAATACCTTAAAAGTCTACTTTACCTCCTAATAAATTCCAAAACAAAACTTCCTATTAAATTAATAAAATCTATGTTCATCTATTTTCAATGTTCTCATGTAGAATAAACATGCTTCTAATCATTGCAATGACTTTTTTCCAAATAATTTAAATTTTTTTCAAAAATGTCTTTTTTCAGAAATTTGTGCTTAATTGATTTCTTCTCAAAAAAATCACTATTAAAAATCTGAACTGTGACTTGTAATTTACTATGATATTCTGTAATAATATAATGAAATTTTGGTGTAATTATATTACCTTTATTATTGTATATCTGTAACCAATATAATAAATGCATTCACAATAACAAACAAAATACAATTTTTTAAATTTTTTTATTTAAACAACATTATTACATACATGATTGTGTTTGGGTTTCAGTCATGTAAAGAACACCACCCATCACCAGTGCACCGTTCCCATCACCAATGTCCCAAATCTTCCTCCTCCCCACCCAACCCTCGCCTGTACTCTAGACAGGCTTTCTATTTCCTTCGTACATTCTCATTATTAGGATAGTTCGAAATTTAGTTATTTCTCTAACTAAACTCATCTCTGTTTGTGGTGAGCTTCATGAGGTGAGCTGTAATTTCCAGCTCTTTTCTCTTTTGTGTCTGAAAGTTATTATTGCAAGAATGTCTTTCATTTTTCTTAAAACCCATAGATGAGTGAGACCATTCTACGTCTTTCTTTCTCTCTCTCTGACTTATTTCACTCAGCATAATAGTTTCCATGTACATCCATGTATAGGAACATTTCATGACTTCATCTCTCCTGACAGCTGTGTATATGTACCACAGTTTCTTTAGCCATTCATCTGTTGAAGGGTATCTTGGCTGTTTCTAGAGTCTTGCTATGGTAAATAGTGCTGCAATGAATATAGGTGTAAGGAAGGGATTTTGTATTGTATTTTTGTGTTCCTAGGGTATATTCCTAGGAGTGGTACTACAATTTTATTTCACTTGCCTGGTTGTTAAATTTCACATAAATGCATGATATTCTAATTACCTATACAGTGGTTTAAAATTAATTAATTACTTTAATATACATTTATAAAATATTAATTTTTCTAGGTAATAATAATTATTCATGCATTTATGTTATGTAGTATATTAATATGACCTACAGAAAGAAAGAGAGAAAGAGAATTGTGGCCAGAGCAGAGGCACAAGTGGTAGGGTGTGTGCCTTGTTTGCGCTAGCCTAGGACGGACACGGTTTGATTTTCCAGAGTCCCATATGGTGCCCCAAGCCAGGAACAATTTCTGCTTTCATATCCAGGAGTAACCCCTGAACATCACTGGGTGTGGCCCCCAAACAAACAAAAAATATATGAACTATAATTAATCATATTTTATTATTTATGTTATATGTTAATATATTGGTATTCAACTAATATTCTGTTTTAATTTATGATATTTAGGAACAAGTAGAATATTTGGTGGACATATTAAATTGTTGCATGTAAATAAGAAAATACTAAAATACTAAATTTTGTATTACCTAGAGAGTTAGTAAGATATACAGGTTAGATTTCATATTTCCTAGGACTGAAAATATAGTATAGCAGGAAAGAGGCTTGTCTAGTCTGAGACCATTCAGGGTTTGATCGTGGCTTTCCATATGGTCCCTACCATAAGCACCACAGTATTGATTCCTGAGTTCAGAGTTAGGAGTTATCTACTGAGCATTGATAGATGTGGCTCTAAACAACAACAGCAAAATTTCATATTTCTTATACTTAGTATTAATTTTGTTATGAGAACCAACCAATAAAATAAATATTCTTGCTCTATATCTATTAATAATCTTCCTTTGATCAACCTAGTATTGAAAATATAATTTATACAATTTAAAATAAAGTAAGTTGAGGAAAAAACCTTATTTTTCCTTGATCTTGATCAATCCCAAGAAATAAGATGAAGCTTTCTTTAAAATATTATTGAAAAAATGTACAATGTGTAAGAAATTATTGTTTTAAGAAAAATTATTGCTTAAAATTATAAAGTCACATTTAAAATATTTATGACATGGTTTTGATTATAAATATTTCTTCAGCAATCAGAATTTCAATATTTGCAGAACAGTTTATTGGTTTTAAATAAATATTTACAAATATTTGCAAAATAGATTAACAAATACCTATAGAAGCCATGTATTTTAGTATTCCTAGTATTCCATAATTTCTTTCTTTTTAAAAATGATGAGTTTGCATGTGAATAACATAATAATCACACCTCACAGATTTTTTTATTATACTTAGAGAATGTAACTATGTAATCAAGCTAAATATTTTCTTTAAACTGCTGTTCTTCATATGTTTTTCTTTCCTCTAAGATCAAATTTCTGCTGTGGGATTGCCATATGTTACCAGGGCATCCTGAATTATTAGGTAATTTGAATCAATCTCCAATGACTAATATTTATAAACCTTTTGCATCAGAAATCTTACCAGGCAAAATTATTTTATTCTAAAATAGCGCTCAGAAAGAACAACGAGCACAAATTTGTGTTGGGAATTGCTATTTAAATTCAACAAATCACTTAGAACTTGCATTTTCATAGTGTTCTACTCAATCATAATTATTCCCTATACTGTTAGAATCACTTAGTATCTTATTCCACTCAGGATTGTGCTTAAAATTTCAATCATCCATAAGATGATTAATGTAATTGTAAAACTATATTTCCCATAAATAATGTATTTTAATTTGTACATCTAGCTTTTTAAGATGCTGTGGGCTCTATTGGTTCCAGGTCAATTTAAGTACTTTAAACAAAATCTACCAAAATCTCAGAATCAAGTAATGACTTTGACATAAGTGTACAAACTCAAATAAGCTAAGAAACAAAACTATGCTTGGAGAGCAGTTAAGGAAAGAAACTGAGACAAGAATGCACTGGAACAGAACAAAGCAATACTGAGAAAGAATAAACAAAGCCAAGCTAGGTGCACGCACAGTTAAGCTACCAGAAAATGGTGCTGTGCTCAAAACAAGAGTAGCAAACCTAGATAAAGTTTAGAGTCTATTAACAACATCAACTACCAGTGTTATTTTATTGAACAATTCCATTATTTTGTTTTTCAGAAGTAAGTTACAGAAAAGTCGCTAATCGTAACCTAAAATGTTTCATTATATGCTCTTTACATGCAATAAAATAAACCCGATATAAAACAAAATTCTTTTAAGGGACTGGAATTCAAAAAAAAAATCTAAAATTACAACCCCCAATAAAAGAAACATTTAATGAAAATCACATAATAACTTCTTAAAACTACATTAAGTTCTAGTCCAAGAAACCCTGGTGGCTTCCTGGAAAAAAAAAAAAAAAAAAAAAAAAAAAACAGAGAAAAACAATCAGATCAGCCTAAACTCCTGGAATTTTTAAAGTAGAGGTTGAAAGATAAAATTTATGTGCAAGTAGGTATTATCAGAAATCATTGTAAGAATTCATAAATATTTGATGACACCCAAACATGGGTATTTACAGTACAAAAACTCAAGGTTTATCAGAAAGATATCCCATTTTAACAAACATGATACAGATCTAAAAGATAAAGAAGTTTATTAGTAGCCAAATAGAGCTGGAAAGTTGTATAATTTATACTTAGAACAGTTCCTTACTATACTTGGGGTTTTAGTTTAAGAAACACATGAATTTGAGCTTCAGTAGTTTTGCCCCAAATCGATAGTCAAATAAATTGTATAAAATGGTCTAGTATGTGCATATAATAACATTTTCTGTTATAGATTAAATCATCTTTAAAGTAGAAGCTGTGCTATATGGGGCCAGAGCAGTGGCGCAAGGGGTAAGGCATCTACCTTGTCCACGCTAACATAAAATGGACCGTGGTTCAGTCCCCTGGAGTTCCATATGGTCCCCCAAGCCAGGAGCGATTTCTGAGCATATACCAGGAGTAACCCCTGAGCATCACTGGCTGTGGCCCAAAAACAAAACAAATAAAAGAAGCTGTGCTATATAGAGTTGCGGTACTACACTATTTAGAGAAAAATGACAAAATTTACACATTGCATACAAATAAAAGCCTCATGTAATTAAGTATATAATATGATATATATTTATATATGCATTATATAGTTAGTTTTATATTTGCAGGTGCTTAAACATATGGAAGGTGAACCTATAGATAAACATTCAGATCTATTTTATCAAAAATAAATAGGCTAAAACTTTAGATTTCATGAGACTAATAATGGACAGGTATGAGAAATAATAGCTCTTTTAGATGTATTGTAAGGAAGTAAAATTAAGGTTATTCACAAAATAAAGAGATTGTGGTTTAGGTCAAATCAAATACTTCGGTAAGAGCTCCTATATCTTCCGTGTAACAATCTGCATATCAAATACATAACTGAAGCAATAAAAAAAATCAAGAATATTCACCTCAAATTCAATGATTGGCTCTAGCAAATTTAACATAACATGCACTAGTAAAGATAACATTTGAGAAAGAAAATTAGCATAGCCAGGAATTAATAATATATATACCATAATTTATATTATATAATAAAACTTATGAAATATGTTCTAAAGAATATCTCAAATAGCAGAACAAATTGTTAGCATGTGTTAAACCCACCCCAAAATTTAAATTTTTCAATCCCTTCAATTACATATTTACTCTGTGCCTCTGTGTAATATTTAACGGAACCACACTAATGGTTCTGAACACCATTTGCTGGGGAGAATAGAGGGCCATGTAGAAGACCAATGATTGAACCCATTTCAGTCTCAAGCAAGGCAAGCTCTTACCTATTGTACTATCTCTCTGGCTCCACTGTCTTTTTACAAATACTATATAAAATTTTACTTACTTTTAATGAGGAAACTTTAGGGGCCATATTCAGCAGTGCCCTAAATTTATCTCTGCTCTGCATTTATGGATCTCTCCTAATAGAACTAAAGGAGCCATGTATGGTATCATGAATAGAACCCATGTCAGCTGTATGCAAGGCAAGCACACTATTAAAATACTATATTTCCAGTCTGAAAATTTATTGTCATGAAAACAATGTTGTTTTGTGGTGACACCAATAAAAATAGTTACTCATGTGCAGTCTTTTATTTAATTGTCAATCATTCTCATAATTTAATCATACACATATAATTAAAGTTTAAGGCTATTTAAATATTAATGCACCCAAGGCTATTTAAATATTAATGCATCCAAATTAAAGCCAGATTGTGGTACAGGATAGACATTGTTCTTGGACTCTCACTACAAAATGTTTCTAATACATCAATGCATATTCCTAAATAATTTTAAACATAATTTTATCCATTTTATATTATATTGATTTTGGTCTAGAATCACATTTACTGCCTTTATGGAAATGGCCTAGACATCTGCAATGACACTAATTTCCTTGAACCATGAGTGAAAAAAAACAATGGTGGACTAGGGGAAAAGAACTGAAGTCACTTCAGATGCAGGAGAGTTAGATCTTGAAAGATAATGAAGTCTGTTCAAGAACATAAACACTTAGAAAATTATGGGTGTTGGAACACTGTATCACCTTAAGTACAAATTGTGTCATAATACATAAAGCTCTCGCCCTGCTTCCCCTAATCCCATATATATAACCTTTCTTGCCTAAATACACTGTTTCAATCCCTTCTCACATCCTACCTGATTGGTTGACACAGAGTCAACCTACCCATCAACAACTATATCTCTTGGTAAATTAATAATAAAGCAAAAAAAAAAAAAACCCAAAAAATCTTGCCAATATAAAAGAATAATATAGTTTCTTTTAAGGACATACAGCACAGATAAAATAACAAAGAGTATAAATCTTGTAAGTGAAATTTATATTAACTCATAAATTGTCTTTATCTTTAGGTTAATATTTTAGAAAGTGCATTGATTATAATTTGACTAATGGTAAGATACTTTAAAATTCAAATATTATAAAAACTTTGGAAGATAGATAAGAAAATATTTATAATAATAATTACTTGTGCAATATGTTTAAAAATGATACTTGTTTATGCTTATTTATTCACGGTTTTATTATACTGGATTACATCCAAGTTGATAACTAAAACCCTTTATATATTTAAATTAAAGCATTTAAATACATGTTTTATTTATTTTCATTGTTTATTTTAGGCTTCCATAAATAAAACACACATGAATATTAAATATTATACAATTTCTGTTATCAAAAATGCAAATAAGTGAATCAGATAATAGAGGTTATCTAGCTACAGAGATATTTAAAGGGTTCACATGGGATCATAGAAAACTTAGTTGCCTTCCAATAGTTAGAAGAATTAACTATGATATATATTTTCAGTAATTTTCAACATCGATTCAGACATACATGTTTGTGTAAATAAAATTATAGGTATAATCATTGATTAAAAACACATGACATTGGGGCCAGCGCTAGAGGTAAGGTGTGTGCCTTGCAAGTGCTAGCTAAGGAAGGACAATGGTTCAATCCCCTGGCGTCCCATATGGTCTCCCCAAACCATGGGCAATTTCTGAGTGCTTAGTCAGGAGTAACTCCTGAGCATCAAGCTGGTGCGCTCCCCCCCCCAAAAAAAAAAAACACATGACATTATGTTTGCATGTATATAGCAATAACTCTTCCTTACATAATATAACATGTGTAAAACATGAGCAGTAGTTAACTATGGAAGCAAGTGATATGTTTCTACATTTTGTAATGCAAGTATAAAATGAAAAAAATAAGATTTTCTATTATCTCTGCTTGCAGACATTAAAAAATTAAATTAAAAAAAAAAAACAAAACAAAATAGAGCCTTAGAATTACTACAGTTAGGCAAGTACTTACCTTGCAAGTAGCAAGTCTCAATTTTATTACCATCACAACATATGGTCCTTTGATCACTGTCAGAAGTAATGCTTGGACACAGAGACAAGTATAGGCACTGAATATCACCATAAATATCTCTTCTAACTAAATAAAATTATAATAATGTTAATATTTAAATGTACACATTTTTTATTTCACAATGCATCGTGCCTCCATAAGAAGGTTGAGCACAGGAAATTAGAGTATTTTTTCTAAAATTAAGTAAATATATTTTATATTTTGGCATAAAAAATAAGTTAACCATAAGCTAAAATCCTTCCCTGAAGGTTTTTTTCTGATTTTTGTAATATTTTTGTTAGCATCAACTGTGCATAATAGGAACCCCTGGCTCTGCACTTGGAAATCACACCTGTGTGCCCAGGGACCATATGAGTTTCCAAGGATTGAACCTTGGTTAGTTGTATGCAAGGCAAATGATCTATCCACTGTGCTAACATTCCCTCCCCATATTTTGTGATTTTCAATAAAATTTTCTATTTGTTTCTAACTCTAAAAATAAACACTGCCTAATCAACACATATAAGTGTTAATAGTTCATTGTAGATGCTTGTAAGTCTGTAAAAATAAAAAGAATCTAAGTTATTTTAAAAGAATATTTGCCAGAGTCACAAATCTTATTTGTATTTACCAAGAAAAATATTTCTTTTGCAGTTTGAGTATAGAAAAATGTGCAATTTTAATGGACCCATTGGTATTATACTTTGCATTCAAATTTGCTCTAAAAATGTTGATTTTTTACTGTTATTTTTATGTTCTGAGATAGTAAGATTGGAGTTCTCATTTTTAGTGTGTTCTATAATGTAATGATAAACCTATTACAATCTTGCACTAGGAGATGGGTGGGTGTCCTCTTATATGACTGAAACCAAACCACAATCATGTAACCAAGGTGTTTAAATAAAAAATATGATTAAAATGAAATAAAAATTGTAAGAAACAAAACTATATAATGAAACATACAAATCAAAAATCACATATTTGTTTAGAACATTTCTTTTTTCTTTTTGGGCCACAGCCAGTGCTGTTCAGGAGTTACTCCTGGCTATGTGCTCAGGGATCAAACCACTGTCTGATATGTTAGCACATGCAAGGCAAATGCCCTACTGCTTGTGTCACAGCTCCGGCTCCATTGCTTAGAAAAAATTTTATCATTAACAACAGGGAAAATAAATTAAGTAAAGTATTCATCAATTCCTTCTAATTTTTTAGTGTGTGTGTGTATTTCTTAATAAGTTATTTCAAGTGAGTTTGCATTATAAACAATAGGGGCAGAACTATTTTGAATGAATCTACTTGCAATGGTTTACACAATATCAAAAGGAAAACAAAAATATAAAAACATTTAGTGTGACAATATCTCAATAAAGAATAAATAAAAACATCTTATGATATCAGATACATCTAATCTTTTGAACATCTTTTGAACTCCTCTAGAATTTAAATATTGTTAATAAGTTGAAGGACTGAGATATTATAGAAGGACATATTACTATATGAAGGGCCAATTCTATCTTCAGTACCATATGTCTTGCCATCCTGTTAACATTAAAGGCTCCTAAGCAACTTTCTATCATTAAAACATGCAGCTGATTGGCCTATGATTCGTGAGCATTCTGGATGAGACCTTTACATAAAAAAATAAATCCACATAAAAGCAAGTTTTGTTATTAAAATTTTTGTGAAAAAATCTGGTTGACATGTACATAAAACTATCAAGTAAAAAATAGAAAACTTTTAGAGAGATACAAAGATAGGTTGAGGGCATGGTGATAGTTTCTTACTGTTTACTTGAATCACACATGATCCTCTGAGCCCTCCAAGGATGATCTCTGTTTACAGAGATCAGGAGTAAACCCTGAATACTCACTTCTATGGGAGTAAAATCTTTTAAAATGGTGACATTTCCTTGAAATTGCATGAATAGTAGTAAAAAATAATGAAATCGCTATTCAGTTGCAATAGTTGATTAGAATCATACTTAATTTGAAAACAAATATTTAATCTTTGTTTTTATTCATGCATAGGTATCACTCTTCTTTACATTCATCTTAGAGTCTCTAGTGATGTGATTATATAGACAAAGAAAATAAAGTAAAGGTAAATGGACCTATCTCAAATTAAAAATACATCAATCCCAATCAACAGCAACAACAAATTCTGCACTGTGAAAGAAATACAGTAGATTTAAATTATTAAATACAGTATATTTAAATACAGTGGAAATACATTAAACACTCAACTAATTGAGAAAAAAATATTCTGAAAGAAAACATAAAGATGACCAGCAGGTATGTGAAAAAATTCATTATCTTTAGCAGAGAAATGAAAATCAAAATTACAGTGATATACTATATCATACTAGCAAAATAAAAATAAAATATAAAAATCAAGAGGTGGACTTTGAAAAAGATACTGTGTCACTAGCCTTAGTACTGCCAGGACCCAGCTTGTGATCACAGAAACTAAAGCCTGATAAGACCAGGAAAAGAATATCAAAGAAATACACCAACTACCCCCATTAGGATCTATCCTAGAATTTGTTCTATGATCAGTGCAAAAAACAAGATCTCTAACTGAGGACTGATTTTGATAGCCACAAATGAGCAGAAAGTTTCTTGACATCATAAAGAAAGACCCAGTTCTTGTCCAGTGTGATCATATCATTGTTATAGTGGTCCCTTCTGTATCCTATAAATTTATGACTGAATTTTAAAAGAAACAATGACACATACATAGATGCAATATTTTTTTACAGTCTTAACGGCAGCATTTATTATCAAAGTCAGATTCAGGTCATAGAACTAGGAGAAAGAATTTAAAAGCATATAATTAGCATATTAATGAGAACAATGAAAAAATTCTAGATAATATGCAAGGTCATATAATTGGTATTTTTAAAGGAATAAAAAGTGTTAGAAAAACAATAGAATTAAAGGTAGGGGCCGGAGAGATAGCATGGAGGTAAGGCGTTTGCCTTTCATGCAGAAGGTCATCAGTTCAAATCCCGGCATCCCATATGGTCCCCCGTGCCTGCCAGGAGCAATTTCTGAGCATGGAGCCAGGAATAACCCCTGAGCACCGCTGGGTGTGACCCAAAAACCAAAAAAAAAAAAAAAAGAATTAAAGGTAGCTTCTGAATAAGGCTCAATATAAATTTTGTCTTTACAATAATGTGAAATTGTTACACATGTTCAGCAGAAACCAGAGCACTATCATCCCTTATGATGTTGGGCAGTTTCAGATGGTCATAGATCCAATTTATTTTTCAACAGGGGGCTTGGAACACAGAAAAACCCATTTCAAAGCTGCACTCCATAAGAACCCTTCTCATATATGGCTATGTGCAGAGATACCAATCTGATCAAAAGGCCAGGTGTGCAAGGCTGCCATCATGACTCCACTGAAGTGATTGCAGGCAATCCGCTCTTCAGCCTTCTCATACTTACAGAAGGTATGGAAGCTGAAAATACATCCACACAAAATTTGAAGTATTAGCAAAATTGCTTGGATAATTTGGACTGCACAGCTGAATTTATGGGTACATAACAACTCCAATTTTTTTTAAATACTCAGAAGAACATGCCAATTTAGATCCAAAATGTATCTAAAGTCACCAGATATTCAGAAACAAAAGAAAATAAGAATGACTAAGTAGCAACAAGAGCTTACTAAAACATTCAAAGATTATTTAAAACTTCTTTTTTAAATAAATAATGTTCCTTAATTTTGTTTGTTTACAGTGTTCCTTTCTTTTTTTTATCTTTTTTAATTTTTGAAATAATTTTTTTCCATTTACCTGTAAACAAATGTATTGTAATCAACTATGTTAAGTAAGTGCTAATAAACTTTGAAGAATGGAATTTAGGGCCAGAGTGATAGAACAGTGGTAGGGAGTTTAATTGCAAGTATTCTATGTGGTTCCCAGAGCTTCTAGAAATGATTCCTGAGTGCAAATCCAGAAGTATCTCTTGATCACAGACAGATATTTCCCCAAAATAAATAAATAAGTAAATAAATAAATACAAGTAAAACCATTAAATAAAATCATTAAAGCATATTTTAAAAAATATATATATGGGCTTAGGTACTTGCCTGCCTACACAATCCAGGGAATTTACTGGTGCTACATGATTTTTTAAATACCCATTTGAGAGAAGCCCTTGGATATCAGTGTGTATAGTCTCAAACCCCTTATTCTATTAACAAATGTTTATAAAAGTTTGAAAATTAAAAAGTAGAAAGGTAGCAAAATTAAAAAAATGAGAGAATATGTAACCGGAGTTTAAAGAAGGGTTAAATTCATAATTTAATATCTAGAAAATTATTATGCATAAAGAAAAATATAATTATTTTAGACAGAAAAGAGCTAAGATAATACATTGTTTGATTCATTATGTGAAATTCAGAGATTTCTAAAATTTCAGAGTTTTACATTTTTAAACAGCCAACAATACTGAAATATTAATGCTATGTCCAAAAAATATTAAGAGCAAATATTAAGAGCAAAAATATTAATAGCAAAAAGCTATTTTTATAAAAAATTGAAGGTAAGATGCATCATGATCCTTAACAGAAAACTACAGTACAAAGTCATTGTAATCAAAAGGAGTCTAGTAAAGATAATTTAAATTGGATTATTGGAATGTAATTCATATCAGAAAAATATGAACATTTAAGTAATTATTAATAATAATAGTTAATAATAAATAAAATTTATAAAATGATAGAAAACCCTAAAAAATAAAGGAAAGTATATTTAATAAATACTGCTAGGAAATTTGAATAGTTAAATTTTAAAAACTTGAAGTATTTATATATAAGTAGTTTGGTTAACTCATAGGATGGAAACCAGTTAATTAACAATCAATATATACATATAAAGTAAACATAATGAAAAAAAATCTATGATATATTTGAAGAATTAATTCCAGATACATGCATATGAAAAAATTGTTTCCACTAAAAGTAAAGTATTTCTTGATAGTAAGAGGATATATCACTACATAAAAGATAAAGAACATTTTATAATTATATATTAAACTAGCATATACATCCAATGTGAAATGACATAAACATAACAACAAAGAACTTGTTCCAAAATATGGGCCCTCTGTTAAATAACGATATGTTTAAAGAAGACACATATATCTTTATAAGTTACACTAGAATCCTGATTAATATTTTCAGTAAAATACAAATAAAATCATATTTAATTAGCATCTTACAGACCTGAATATATGTATGCATTGAGAAACAAGATTTATCTAGAAGATCATGTCTTTGATGATTGTGGACCAAAATAATTATGTTTTTCATGGATATAAATGCAAACTACTTAGGTTTCTTTGTAAATCAGGATAAAAATTTCACAAGATACAAGTACACTCCTCATTATCCAACAATTCTATTTTCTGGTATCTATCTTAATAATCTAAAAACATTGATTTAAATTATAAATATATATTTCCCTGTTTATTTCAATGCTATCTGCAATAATAACCAAACAATACAAATAAGGTAAGTGCTAGATCAACAGTTGCCATTGTGAAAATACAGGTGGAGTTGGACTATGTTATGCTAAGTGAAATGATTCAAATATTAATAAGTGTGTTATATGATTTCACTCACATTTAGTATATAAAGAAGCAAAGTAACCAGAAAAAAACAATATAAAGTTGTCTTGAATTAAAGCAAGGGAACTCAGCTTGTCAAAGAGGTTTGTAAGGTGTCACAATAATGTAAGGAATCAAATTGCAAGCATTGTAAGAATATTAGTTTTATGCTTGTTGACATGCAGTATGCGACAACCTGTCTTTTAGCGGTGTGAAAATACAATTCTCAAACATAAAATTAATGTAAAATATTATTATCTCAATAAAAAATAATAGAACCTTTCACTTTAAAAGTCATGTGATATTTCTTTCAGAATTAGAAATAGCTTTTTAAAATGTCTGAAAAGGGGATGGAAATCACAGCTGTAAGGAATTTTTTGCCTTGCACTCGGCCAATCTGATTCACATCAGGTTCAATCCCTGGCAACCTATAGGTCCCCACCGCATGCCAGGAGCAATTTTTGAGCACAGAGGCTGGAGTAACCCCTGAGTGCTGTCAGGTGTGACCCAGAAAAAAACCGAAATGTCTGACCAAATATGCACTGAATAAAAAGAAATGGAAAAAAAATAAAGAAAAGAAAAGAAAGAAAAAAAATGAATAAAAATCAATCTTTTAAAAAATTTTAACATGTTTGTAATCATGGTGCTTTTATTGGTGTCAAATAAAGTCTCAATATTGCTATGAATTTTATGTCCCTGTTAAAAATTATTAGAGAATTTTATCATATACCTTATGGTCTTTATGTCTTCTTTGAGAAAGTTTGTGTGCATATCTTGCCCTACTTATTGATGTCTGTGTATTTTATAATTCTACCAACACTTTATACACTTTGTCTATTAACCTTTATCAGATGAGTGGCGGGCAAATATTTTCTTATAAACTCTGGTGTTCTTATTTTCTGGCCTTAATTTAGTTAGTTATACAGAACTTTCTAATATGATATAATACCATTTATCTATCTTTTTATTTGTTAGCTTGACAAATAAAATTGATTTACTGAGTGTACTTCTAGATTCAGTGTCCTGAAGTGTTTACCTCAATATATATAATAAATTCTGCACTTATATCATGGCCTTTTATGCAGTTTGACTTTATTTTTGTGCCTATTCTTAGAAAAGTGCCTAAGTTCAACTTTTTTTTCCCCAATTGAACAGTTTGGTCTATTTCAAATATGGTACCAAAGTCATAGTTGAGTAGGTGTTCCTTGCTTCTTGATCCTTGCTTTTTCTTTTGACGAAGACCAACTGTCCGTATATCTTAGCATCTTTCTCTAGACTTTCAGTACTATTCCTGAGTCTAAAAGCCTATTCTGACTCTAATACCACACTGTTCTAATTAAATTTAATTTACCATATATTTTGAAATAAGGGATAGAGAAGGCTCTTACCTTCCTTCCTAGGATGATTTGGATATCCCTGAATGATTACTACTCTCCATGTATGTTTCAATAGCATTTGTTTCATTATTCATCTATTCATTTGTTATTATAGTTACTGCCACATCAACACACTCAAAGGCACTCAGGAGTTTAATTCTGCACTCAGAAATTCACTCCTGGCAGGCCTGGGTGAGCATATGGTTTGCCAGAGATTGAACATGGGTCAGTCTTGTGAAAGGCTAATGCCTACTCACTGTGCTATTGCTTTAGCCTGATTTCAGTAGCATTTCAACATGTCTTTAAAAAATATCCTGGATAATATTTTTATTTTTTGGCTATTTTGGGGGAGGGGCACACCCAGTGAAGCTCATGGGTTACTCCTGGCTATGACTCAGCTATTGCTCCTGGCTTGGGGGACCATATGGGCTGTTGGGGGGGATCGAACCGCTGACTGTCCTAGGCTAGCACAGAAAGGCATATGCCTTACTGCTTGGCCACTTCTCTGGCCCCTATCCTAGATAATTTTATAGGAATTGGAATTTGTATAATTCTTACAGCTGGTTTTATTTCTTTATTGTTTGTTTATTTTTGTTTTGTATTGTTTTGGGGTCACACCCGGCAGCACTCAGTGTTACTCCTGGCTCTGTGCTCAGAAATTGCTCCTGGCAGACAAGGAGGTCTAAATGGGCTGCCATCGTAGATCGGTTGTTTGCAAGGCAAACTCCTTACCATTGTGCTATCACTCTGGTCCCTTTTAGTGGGAGTTTTATCCTTTCATTTAATAGAGTACATTTTTCAACTTTGTCATGCTTTTTAATTTTTTTAGTAGTATCTATATTTTTTCTTTTGCATTTTAAACTTTATTTAGTATTTGAATCCGATATATTGATTAGCAAATCAATAGTTGTTCTAATTCAATAAGCATTTAACAAGGAGGAAAATAGCAAATAAGATACAAAAAACACTAGGCAATATTAGGCTGAAAAATATCAATGATTAAATAAACAGTATCAAATAATTGGCTTAATTATTAATTTAACAGATAAAGATGGTTTTTAGAACAAAAATATGTTCTAGTCTCAATACATACTGTATTTTTAATGATAGTCATACATTAGCAGTAATAGAATAATAGAGGATAGTGTTTCAGAACACTTCATCCAGTGGTAGGTCTGGCATTGGAGGCCTTATTATTCATTAGGGTACTATAAATATCACATCTAAACTTCTCTTTTCATAGTGGATTTTAAATAGTCAGCTAAACATAAAAAAGTAAATATATATTACTTATTTTAATCTTTTACCCTTTACTGGCTTTCTGAAAAAAATTGTGTTGCTTTTTCTACTATTCAATAAGTCTTTCTAGTTTACATATTTGGAATGTGAATATGTGCAAAATAAATTATGACAAATTTTTCAATTTAAATATTTGTGTTTTATAAAACATTTTGCAATTTTCTCTGTTATTTACAAGAATTGGTAGATAGAGTTTCAACTATTCCTTTAGGCAGTGAGTTTTTAGAAAAATTTTGCAGGAAAGAGGCATTAGAAAAACAAAACGAATTTATTTATTTAGTTTATTAAAATGTACACATTGCCCAAAGGCAGTAACACAATGTACAGAACATAAATTACAACACTTAAACAGAATGTAGCACCTGAATGGAAGAAATAAATACCAAAGGGAATGGCATATATAGAAACAATAAGCTCAAAAATAACCGTAAAAGGCCATTCTGATATAATGTTCACTTTATCAGGAAATTGTTAAAATCCTGGTGATAGTTTATCTGCAGATGTTTGACACTTAAAATATATAAATTTTTCAGAAAAATAAAGTATATTTAGACCTAAATAGTTATGTTGTTTAAAGTATATGAAGTCCTCGTTCTACATGAAACTAACATTCTACATGAAGAGTTAAATAATTCTCTCAAATATATTTTGAATTAATTGAAAGTGGAGTTCAAATTAAAGTTAATTACATAAATTACTTAAATAAGCAACAGAATATCAATTGGGCTAGTTTTAGAAAAAATACTTTAAGGTTTTTAATATTTTCCATAAAATGTTTTGTTATCATTCTTATTTAAATTAATTCAGCTCCCTATTTCTGAACAATTTTTACTAATATATATTTAAAGATTTTTTATAAAAGATGACATTTTTGGGGGCTGGAGCGATAGCATGGAGGTAAGGCGTTTGCCTTTCATGCAGAAGGTCATCGGTTCAAAACCCGGCATCCCATATGGTCCCCCGTGCCTGCCAGGAGCAATTTCTGAGAAAGAAGCTAGGAGTAACCCCTGAGCACTGCTGGGTGTGACCCAAAAATTACAAAAAAATGACATTTTTTATCTTTAACAAATTGCAAAAATAAAATTTCTTTTATAAAAATTATAGAAAACATGTCTGGAGCGATAGCACAGCAGCAAGTAGGGCATTTGCCTTGCACAGGACTAACCTGAGTTCATTTTCAGCATCCCAATCTCAGGAGTGATTGCTGAGCACAGAGCCAAGAAAACGCTGAGCATCACTGAATTTCAGTATTTAAGTGCACTAAGAATAAAAAATATCATTCTTTTTTAGAAAAAAAATTCACTAGTTTGTTTTTTGGGGATGGCTTCCCACTTACTGTTAAGTGAGAATAGGGCCATTCCTAGTAATAGTCATACTATTTGGAAAAACAATATTCAAGCCAGGTGCTGCCTTTGACACTACCAGAAGAGCCATAGAGGTTGGTCTCAACCAGGATTACACTAATCGATGGGGAATGATGGAGTTTCAGGAAATAAACTTGGGGTCAGTACATGTATAGCTTGCTCTTCATTTGACACACTTATACTGTCACACTGAGAATTATTTTAATACAAACTTTCTGTGAACTGAGATATATTTATCTATTAAAAATTGGTTCCATAGTAATATAAAGTCACCATATTCTTAAGTTAATAGGTATTAATACTCAGGTAGTTCCTCTTCATGTTATTAATATATAAATCATATACTAAATAAAAAATTGTAGTTTCCAATTATTTATAAGAAAAGATATATTATAGCAAAATTTTGTAATTGTTTAACTGCGTTGTGTTTATTTTATTGATGTTAACACATATATATTTACATAGATAACTAAGAATAACAATAACATATACATTTATTTCTTATTTTACTGAGAATATTGAATGTTTTGGACTTGAGAAATTAAAGACCAAAAACCAAATAAGGGTCCACAAAAATTTAAAATTTTAAAATAAAATTTTGCCTCAAGGTAAAATAGCACACAAAGTAATATTTATAATTCATATATCTCTTAGTATGACAATGGGAAATTTTATATTATATTATTTCACTGAGAAAACTGTTAACTGTCATGTGCCCAGTTGAGAAAATAATATAATTTTGTTTTATCAGATTTTATAGCAATTATAACACAATATCATTTTTATCTTTATTCCAGTATTATGTCTCATATGCAAGTAAGATGCTGTCAAGTATTTAAATTAATAAAATTAATGAAGAAAAAAATGTGGGCATTTTGGGGGTACATCCAGGGGTTACTCCTGACTTTGAGCTCAGAAAATACTCCTGGCAGTCTCAAGGTATTTTATGGGATGTTGGGAATTGAACCCAGCTTGGAGTACAAGGCAAATGCACTCTCCACTGTACTATTGCTCCAGCCCCTAGATAAAAAATTTAAAAGGCTAAGATGAAAGAATAAGAGAACAACAACTCCATATACTACAAAAAGTGTAAATCAATAACCAAACTATATCATATAAATGTGATTATTAAATGAGAATTAAGAAATGTGGCTTAGGGGTCGGAGTGATAGCACAGAGATAGAACATTTATGGCAGAACTGTTAGAGTCCTGTGTTCGATTTCCGGCTCAGGTTCCCTGAGTCTGCCAGGAGCGATTTCTGAGTGCATAGCCAGGATTAACCCCTGAAAACTGCCTGGTGTGGCCCATAAACAAACAAACAAAGAAATATGGCTTACGTGATGAGGCATACGTAAATTATGTGTAAGAATCCTAGTTCTATTCACAGCACTTCACTGGTTTTTAACACTACTGAATGTAGCTGAAATGATACAATAAACTCTCTGTGACCCAGAAACTCGCTAGCAACACTTGACTGAGCACTACAGCATGGCCCCAGAGGAACAGATTGTCATCTCCATTCAGAGTGATAAAATATGTGCAAACAAAAGTTAAATAAATTCATGGTTCCAAAACAGAATGCAAGAAAATAATAGCCTATTCTATAAAAGGAAATATTCCACATTCATAAGTTGTGAAAATGCTAAAAATATACAAAGAAAATAACATACAAGCATAGAACTTTGGATATGATCTTCATGGTAACCTTAAGAATAAACACAGCAGATATTTGTAACAAAAAGCAAATGGAATATAACAATAAAAGACATCTCAGTGAATACAGACTAGAAAAAAAATTAAAGAAACATTATATAAGTATTTAGATCTATATCAAATGAATTTATAATATATTATATGTATTAATTATAATATCATTAATATACAATAATATATATTTCATATAATGTTACATCTTAAAGTAGGAACAATATTAGAGAAGGTAAGATATTTGCATTGAGTACAGCCAACCTGGGTTCAGTTCTTAGTATCACATATGACCCCTGAAAAGCTTCAGGAATAATTCCTGATTACAGAGAAGGAAAGATGTCTTGAACACTGCCAAGTATGGCTCTAAAGCATGCAAAAATAACAGCAAAGCAAAATAAATATGTGATGAAAGGAAACAAAAATCTAACACTAAAGCTGTAAATAAATTAAACTTAAACATTTAAACTTTAACAATAAAATGGGACCAAAACAAAGAGAAATAACAAATAAAGATAATAGGGTAAGACAGGCATAGATAGTCGTACTGATAGAAGACAAAATCCACTTCAAGATCAGTAAGGATGAGTCTAGATGGTAATCACATATCTTTTTTATTTGGTTGTTTGTGGTTTTGGTTTTGGGGCCATACCCTGCAGCGCTCAGGGGTTACTCCTGACTCTGAGTTCAGAAACTGCTCCTGTTGAACTTGGGGACTATATGGGATGCCCTGAATCAAACTCAGGCCGACTGTGTGCAAGCCAAATGCCCCACCTCTGTGCTATCGCTCCAGCCATATATCTTGCACATATCTTGCATATGGAATGCAACACCCTGGGTTTAATCCTGGGTAGTGTATTTCCCCAAGTACAATTTTTTTCTGTTGTTAATACCAAACACAGCTGTAATGGCTTCTGTTATATTCACACTTTGAAGTATGCTCTTCAAAAATTATTCAAAGCAAACAAACAAGCAAACATAAAAAGAAAGAAAAATCCCATAGGTACTGAAAGCCAATGATTGACATTGTATTGTTATTTTATCATCAAATGATGCAATTTTCAATATATATGCTCTAAGTGAAAGATTTTTAAGTAATTTCAAATAGACCATAATGACTGTAGGAGACTTAAAAATCCACTGTCAACATTAAAAAAAAAATCAGTCCTCACATAATATCTGTAAGGAAACTTAAAGAAGACAAATACAAAGTTGGCCAAAACTGAATTTTTTCTTGAGATCTTCCACACCATAATTTAGATTCTCTTCTGAACAGCTGAACAGTTGATTGAGAATTGTTGTTGGTGGACATAAGATCATCTGAGCACTTCTTGAGATCCCCTGTTTTAAAATAAAATAATTGTGAATTTTTGAACACATGATCATAATAGACATTATAGAACTCTATGACAACCTAAATTCAAACACATACTTAGAATAATATACTATAGACTAATCAACATGCAAGATCATAAAATAAGTCTAAATTAAGATAGGAATATTGGCATTATATCACTGCTAATATATAATTGATCATAGAAGTGGAAAAATAACATTTTGGATTAAACTACATAAGTTGAATAACTAATGCAACAATCAAACTTTAAAAGATATATAAATTTTTATCAGTGCATGTGGGATAGAGAAAAAAATCAGTTATTAGTGACATCAGCATCAATATGGACTTATATCAAAAATAATAAAGATCAAATTAAACAATATAATTTTATAAACTGCAGTATAAAGCAATAATTATTCTAGTGTAAAAAGAAAATTATTAATTAGAAAATTGAATAAAATAAAAACTATAGTAAAAATATAAATTAAATCTCAATATAAAAGATCTGTGTAACCAATTGCTAAACTGAAAAGTTTGATAACACCTGTATCTAATATAATAAAAAACAAAATCATAGTATATAGGAAAAGAAAAATTTGCTCATGATAAAAACATACATTATAAAAAGGTTAGAGGAACACATGTTATAATTAAAATAAATATACAGCAATCCCACAATTATCAACATACTCAAAGAAGAAACAGAAGTATTTCTTTTCTTTTTTTTTTTTTTTTTTACTAAAATACTATCTTTATTTTCAAAGAAAACCACAGAAAATCCCAGTCAAAAGGTCACAAAACCTTTGAGAGCAAGATAGGTTGTGGTTTCCTCACGTGTGCCATCCTTTAAGGCTCTGAATTCTTTTTTTTTTTTTTTAAAGTTTAGTGCTTATTTTTAATAGGCACATTAAATATTGGGGAGATTAGAAAGAGAGTTCCTTTTGCCTAAGAAATACAGGGTTTCTCTGCCCTTGAAGTATACTGTAATGGAAATAACTAAAAGCTCCGTACATGATCTTTTATGCTCCCCTAGGTCCTTTTGTGGTGTCTGGAAATCTTCCGCTCAGTCATGGATAATAAAATCTGGTCTCTGAAACTAGAGATATTTGTATTTGCACAGGTCCTAAGATAGAGCCTAGGATGAAGTCTTTCTTTACAGTTCTAGAAGTTCTGTTCCATCACTGTTCTTTTTTTTTAATTTTTTTCTCTTTATTTGAATATCTTGATTACATAAATGATTGTGATAAGGTTTCAGTCATATAAAGATCACCCCTCTTCACCAGTGCAACATTCCCGCCACCAAAGTCCCAAATCTCCCTCCATCCCACCCCACCCCCACCTGCACTCCAGACAGGCTTTCCAGTTCCCTCATTCATTCACTTGATTATGGTAGTTCTCAGTGTAGTTATTTCTATAACTGTGCTCACCACTCTTGTGGTGAGCTTCATGGAGTGAGCTGGTGTTCCAGCTCTCCTCTAATTGTCTCTGAGGATTGTTACAAAAATGACTTTTATTTTTCTTAAAACCCATAGATGAGTGAGACTATTCTGCGTCTCTCTCTCCCCCTCTGACTTATTTCACTGAGCATGATAGATTCCATGTACATCCATGTATAGGAAAATTTCATGACTTCATCTCTCCTGATGGCTGCATAGTATTCCATTGTGTATATGTACCACAGTTTCTTTAGCCATTCGTCTGTTGAAGGGCATCTTGGTTGGTTCCAGAGCCTGGCTATTGTGAATAGTGCTGCAATAAATATAGGTGTGAGGAAGGGGTTTTTGTATTGTATTCTTGTGCTCCTAGGGTATATCCCTAGGAGTGGAATAGCTGGGTCGAATGGGAGCTCAATTTCCAGTTTTTGAAGAAACCTCCATATCGCTTTCCATAGAGGCTGTACTAGACAGCATTCCCACCAGCAGTGGATAAGAGTTCCTTTCTCTCCACATCCCCACCAGCACTGATTGTTCTCATTCTTTGTGATGTGCGCCAATCTCTGTGGTGTGAGGTGGTATCTCATCGTTGTTTTGATTTGCATCTCTCTGATGATTAGTGACGAGGAGCATTTTTTCATGTGTCTTTTGGCCATTTGTATTTCTTTTTTATCAAAGTGTCTGTTCATTTCTTCTCCCCATTTTTTGATGGGATTAGATGTTTTTTTTTTTTTTTTTTGTAAAGTTCTGTCAGTGCCCTGTATATTTTGGATATTAGCCCCTTATCTGAAGGATGTTGGGTGAATAGTTTATCCCACTGGGTGTGTGACTCTTGTATCCTGGGCACTATTTCTTTTGAGGTGCAGAATCTTCTCAGTTTAATGTATTCCCATCTGTTAATCTCTGCTTCCACTTGTTTGGAAAGTGCAGTTTCCTCCTTGAAGATACCTTTAGTCTCAATGTCATGGAGTGTTTTACCGACATGTTGTTCTATATACCTTATGGTATCTGGTCTGATATCAAGGTCTTTAATCCATTTGGATTTTACCTTCGTACATGATGTTAACTGGGGGTCTATGTTCGCTTTTTTGCAAGTCGCTAACCAGTTCTGCCAGCACCACTTGTTGAAGAGATTTTCTCTGCTCCACTTAGGATTTCTGATGAATGCTGATGCAAAGATCTTCAACAAAATCCTGTCAAATAGGATCCAATGCATCATCAAGAAGATCATACACTACGACCAAGTAGGCTTCATCCCAGGAATGCAAGGATGGTTTAACATCTGTAAATCTATTAACATCATACACAACATCAACAACAAGAAAAATAAAAATCACATGATCATATCAATAGATGCAGAGAAAGCATTTGATAAGGTCCAACACCCATTCTTGATCAAAACTCTCAGCAAGATGGGAATGGAAGGGACCTTTCTCAATCTAGTTGAAGCCATCTACCACAAGCCAATGGCAAATATTATCCTCAATGGAGAAAAACTAAAAGCCTTTCCTCTAAATTCAGGTACAAGACAAGGCTGTCCGCTCTCACCACTCCTCTTCAACATAGTACTGGAAGTTCTTGCTATAGCGATCAGGCAAGAAAAAGATATCAAGGGAATTCAGATAGGAAAGGAAGAAGTCAAGCTCTCATTGTTTGCAGATGACATGATATTCTACTTAGAAAACCCTAAAGACTCTACCAAAAAGCTTCTAGAAACAATAGATTCATATAGCAAGGTGGCAGGCTACAAAATCAACCTACAGAAATCAATGGCCTTTTTATACACCAATAATAATAGGGAAGAGATGGAAGTCAGGAAGGCAATCCCATTCACAATAGTGCCACACAAACTCAAATATCTTGGAGTCAACTTGACCAAAGACGTGAAGGACCTATACAAAGAAAACTATAAAGCCCTGCTCCAAGAAATAAGAGAGGACACACGGAAATGGAAACACTTACCCTGCTCATGGCTTGGCAGGATTAACATCATTAAAATGGCAATACTCCCCAAAGCATTATACAGATTTAATGCGATCCCCTTAAAAATACACATGACATTCTTTAAAGAAGTGGATCAAACACTTATGAAGTTCATCTGGAACAATAAACATCCTCGAATAGCTAAAGCACTCCTAGGGAAAAGGAAAATGGGAGACATTACTTTCCCCAACTTTAAACTGTACTACAAAGCAATAGTTATTAAAACAGCATGGTATTGGAATAAAGACAGACCCTCAGATCAGTGGAATAGGCTTGAGTTCTCAGAAGTATTTCTTATAAGAAAAAAATAGCACCAGGATGTTGAACCTAGATAAGACTCAGCTAACGTATTGTTCAAAAATAAGAAAATAAAATAAACCTTAATTAAAAAAGAAATTTAAACTATCACTTTTTGCAGGTGACCTGAAATATCAATGCAAAATTCTAAATGGTTCCACTATAAAACAACACAAAACAATAAATATACATTGTGTAAGTATATCATTCTAAAAACAAGTATGCAAAAACAGATATTGTAAACAAAAATTTTAGAACAAAAATTAAAAAAGTCCCATTTGCAACTGTTTCATGGATAATCAAGGTCTCATCACCAAATTAACATAAGATGCATATGGTAAACACAGCAAATCTATGTAATTTTTAAAAAATATTTTGGAGTGAAATCAAATGAATGAATGAAGCCTTGCCTTGTTGAATTCATTCATCTTTGATGTCAAATGATTTCTAATTACAAATAGGTAGAAACTGGTTGTTATTCAATGCCAATAATGGAATATTCCTCCTAATTTAATTAACAAAGTTATTAGAAACAATTAAACAAATATGAATTGTAATATTGGCAATTTATGAGTAAATTTTTATATTTTTTGCATTTTTATAAGTTTAACCAAAAGTAAAATTGGTATTGCATTTTGCAATGGTATATTTATACACATCATACAATTTCACTGTCAAATGATTAGCAATAGGCATGGCACAGTGATAGGACATTTGCCTTGCATGAACTAACCTTTGACAGACTGCTGTTTGATAATCAGGCGTCCCATGTGGTCCCCCAATACAGAAGAGATTTCTGAGTGCATAGCCAAGAGTAACCCCTGAGTGTCACTGGTTGTGGCCCCAAAACCATTGTATATATATATATATATATATATATATATACATATATATGTATATATGTATGTACGTATGTATATATGTATGTATATATATACATACATATATACATACGTACATACATATATACATATATATATATGTATATATATATATATCATAGGCAAACTGCTTAATGGCAATGAAATAAAAAATAATCAGAAAAGATTGCAATGTTTTTATGCTCCAGACATATGCACCTGTAAATAATTCAATGTTTTTTATTTCTCTTTGTGATATCTATGGTTCTTCCTAGCTATGTGTTCAAATGCTGGAGGATAATATGTTGTGCCAGGAACCTTTGTGCTCCAGGAACCTTTTTTGCTCTATGGTTCCAACAGTTAAAGGTGTTTATTTTTATAAAATTATTATCTATTTATTTTATATTGAGTCATCTTAAATTACATAGTTAAAAATATAATTGTGATGAAGTTTTAGGGGAAAAATTTCTAACACAAATTCTTTCACCAGAATTCACTACTCTCAATATCTACAATTTTCCAAAATGTTAAGATTTTGTTGTTTTGTTGTTGTTTTGGGTTTTACATGACGGCGTTCAGAGGTTACTCCTGGCTCTGTACTCCGAAATTTGCCTCTGACAATCTTTGGAGACCATATGGGGTGCAGACAATCCATCTCATGGGTTGGCTGCATACAAGACTAACGCCCTGCAGCTGTGCTATCTCTCTGCTCTCCCCTACTTTTTTTTTTTTTTTGGCTTTGGACTCACCCGATGGTGCTCAGGGATTACTCTCCTGGATCTGTGCAGAGAAAGCTTACTCCAGGCTTTGGGGATCATAGGGGATTCTGGGGATCTAACCCTGGTCAGCCACATGTAAGGCAAACACCCTACGTACTGTGCTATGTCATAGGCCCCAAAAGTTAGGCTTTTTGAAATAAACAGTTCAATCAAAATCTAATCTAATATTAACATTCAATTTACCTAATAAAATAGTATACTTAAAAAGGTAAGTTTAAGTTGACCATTTTTCTATAAGCAGTGTTCATAAAGAAAAGGAATATATTTTATTCTAGGTAAGAAAGATAGATATCAAAGAAAAGTGTACTGAGAAAACGTTGACAGGAACTATTTAGCTGTCCTACTGTTCTTGAGATAGTTATTCATAATGTAGAAAATACCCTTTAGCTAAGATTTATAAAAATATAATGTTTAATGATATTTAAAAATAAATATGGATTTAGAGCAGAACTCTAATTTCAAGTATGTCTTCATATTTTGTAATCAGCCCACTCATTTTTCAATTAGTTGAGGTTGCACAGTTTCATTTAATATTTGAATTATGCAGTTTAATCAAAGTAAAAAGAAACATACTAAAATGTGTTCAAAGGGATAAAAAAAATTAATTGCAATTTAGAATGGAACATTTAAAAAAAATGTCCTCTTGCAGCCCAGGACATTAAAATATTTGAGTTTAAATTTGAAGTCATTCATTTGAAACTTACAAAGTATGCCAACATTAGAGATATTAAATAATGACATTGTTCATGTATTGCTTGACAATGTCTACTTTAATTTATATATTTTTAAATAGGATTCTGATGTCATAACACAATTGAAAAAATAATAAATAGGATAACATTGAAAATTATTTAAGATGTCACAATGGATATTTTATTATAACTAATGGTTCAAATAGTCTACAACATCTGAAAATGTGCAGTAATTAAAATTATCACAAAACCAATGGATGTGCATTGGGTTTTAATAGAATACTTATATGAGTTTCTGTGCTAGAAATTTCATACGTATAGTTACACTTTTATTTTTCAGTAACATATGAATACAATTTTAGTTTATTTTTTTAATGTTAAGATTTTAGTTACAAAGCTTTTCCTGTTGTACAGAAACTAAAAATGTTGTTGCTATCTCCATGTAACTGGCAGACATGGGTGGATGCCCCATACACACAGCTAGCCTCATTACAGCAAGAATATTACACAAAACCTAACAACTTTTTTCTGACAATTTTGCTGGGATATAATCCCAAAGCCTGGTTGTGGATTTCCAACAGGGTCTAAGTGAAGGAAAGCAGAATGTCATAGAAATATACTTTGGTTCTTTGGGTAAGTGGGTATCTGGGTGTTTAAGCGATTTTTTTTATTGTTTCTTGATCATAGCGACTTTTACTTTTTTTAGAACAGCTACCAAAACTCCCTGCGAGCTGTCCAACCAATACTGAATAGTTCTGTTTTTGCAGTTTAAAAAGGATCGTAATCATTTTCTCCTTCATCATCTGTTTCTCTCTTCCTCTTTTCACCTTTCCAGCTTTCTTACTTCTCTTCCTCTTCATCCTCATCTTCATCCTCATCCTCATTTTCTTCAACAACTACTCCATCTTGCCCGAATTCTTTTTCCTCTCTAATGACTTCATTTTCATCTTTATTCCCTTCTACATCTTCATTGTCATCATCTTCATCATCAAACTCATCTCACATTCCAGTCCTCTTCATCCTCCTCCTTTTCATCTCCACCATCTACCTCAGTGTCTGAATCAGGAGCTTGTCTATCATCTCGGTCATAACTATTAAGATTGGTCAGCTGGGGCTAGAGGTTAAAGATACTCTCTCAGTAGTCATTCAAGTTAGTAAATTCCTAGTTAAACAGATCCAAGCTTCTCAGATACCCCAACATTTTCAAAGGTTCTAAGGTGCTGATATCTTTCAGCTTATTTCCACTTAAGTTTAGATGTGTAAGATTTACTCCATATAATATTGTGATGGAAACACATTTAACAAGTTTACAACTTATTGAAAAGGAATGATAAAGCTGTACATGAAATGAGACAATGCATGAGTATTGAAGTAATTGTGGAAATTAAGAAGCAAAGAATAAAAAATGATTCATTATTTAAACATATAAATTTAATTTAAGCTCAAAACCTAACTTAAAAACCACATTATTATTTGCAGATATAAATTTAATTTCAGCTCAAGACCTAACTTATTTTACACATTATTTTAGCAATTTCTACAGACATTATTTTATTTTCATTAATTATTAATAATGCTTACTACATATATTTAAGTATAAGCTGAGTTTTGCATCACAAAATTTGTGCTGAAAATTCCGAACTTGGCTAATAATACTAGGTCATACAGTTTATTTGATTTGGGTGATTCGGTGCACATACTAAATCAAATGTAGGTAGTCTCTATTCGTCTTCTGCCATCTGCTGGAAGTGGCGGTGCTTCAGCCTAGTCCACAAGTTGTGGTTGAACTGAAGAGGTAGGTGGCTGAACTGAACTGTATGCCACTGAACTATTTAACCCACAATATTCTGTGCTTGTATGAGACCTATGGAAATGATGATGATATCTGCAAACAGTGGTGATTACAATGTCTATGTTGATACCTCACATCAGATACAGCTGAAGCTCTGTTTAGACATACAGATGATGAAGAGGAGGAATTCAGTTTTGAAGGATTTTAACCTTTGTGATTTAGCTTGATTACTTGCTTTATTATGGTTTTCTGCACTTTATTTAAAGTTTTAAAGTTATTGTTGCTACTTTACAGGGCCTTTTAGTAATAAATATTGAAAAACATTTCACCTACTGATTTCTCAATTATTGTAATTATTTTGGGTATATATTTTTATTTTTGAAATTTCATCAGTGGCTGCTGCATTTTCCACCTAAGCTTATACTCATGACACTAGATTTTCCCAGTTTTTAGAGTAAAATTAGGGGAAAGGTTTATACTAGGGTTGGCTTATACTCAAGTATATATGGTATATTTGATCAGTTATCATTTATAAATATTAATAGTAGAACTTAGTGTCTTCACATGGGAGCATTTTTGCCATTCAATAATCTTTATTTTACTTCATATTAAGTGTTTTATCATGACATATACAAGTATCAACTTCAACATTTATCATACAAACAGATGGGTTTCTAAACACTATGCTCAATCCCTAAACTGATATATGACTAAGCTAATGGCTGTAATTATTTTTATTTTCTTTTTTGGGTCCACACCTAGAGATGCTCAGGAGTTACTCATGGCTTTGCACTCAGAAATTTTTTCTGGCAGGCTTTAGGGACCATATGGGATATCAGGAATCCAACTAGGTTCCATTCTGGGTTAGCTGTGTTCAAGGTAAATGCTCTACTTCTGTGCAATATCTCCAGCCCCATATGTTTTATTTTATGTCTATTGATATCACTAGTATAGTCATTGTGTAATTAGTGCACTTGCTTATTTATTGTTATAGCCACAGAAATGTAATAGTTTATAAAATTATTAAATAAATATATACATTGTTAACTTTAACCTTAGGTTTAATACAACTCAAAATTAAAAAAAACATTAAAATACATGGATAAGTAAAATATTTCTTTCTAGTGATTTTTTGTAATTATCATCCAAATAATCTTGGTAATATTAATGTTTTCATCATTTGCCTTGACTTCAATACACAACTGCAAAAGGTATTATTTGGAGTGGTTGTCAGATTGCAATTTATAAGACATTTAGAAAAGGTAGGTCTGTTTCAAAAGTAGGAAGGTGCTAGCTGGGTTTTCAAGCATTTTTAAACTTTGATTTCTTTTGTGAATGGTTATTTTAAGTGTGTAAGTGAACTTGTTCTGGTCCTAATTTTGGTGTTAAATTTTATATATGTAAGAAATAAATTATATCTATTCTATAAACATTAACAAACATAAAATAGAAGTCTGATTTGTATCCTTCTATGTGGCAATATAATTCCAAAGATTGATTTTATATTTATGTTTGTAATGCTGGAGTTTTTTGATAAAAATATTAAAAAATGATGTAGAGTTTTATGGGATCAGAGCCATAGCATGTTTACTTTGCACACAGTCAACCCTGGTCCAATCCCCACATTTCATATGCTACCCTATGTGCCTGCCAAGATTAGTCTTAGAGCCAGGAGTAGTCCCAAACAGAGCTGTCAGGTGTGCCCCCAAATAAAGCAAATAAAAAAGCTAAAAATAAAGAACAATATTTATCATAACAATCAAGGAAGAAGTTACCTGAGTTTCTACAGCAACGATTATTTCAAATTGAAAATAGAGAAAATAAATTAATCCTTCTGAAAATGTTCTTTGCTTCAGTATAAATATTGCATTTTTAACTACAAATATTATCAAACAGGTTTCTTCTTAAATGTGCCTCCATTGTTTTGAAGAATTAGATTAAAACAAAATTAGATAGAACTAGGAGCTTGTTAAAATGTGTGTTTAGATTAATCCTATTTTTTAAGTTTAAATGAAACAGGAACAAAGACAAACTTAGCAAACAAAATAAAAAATTATGCAAATAAAAAGAATAATGATATTATACGTAAAACTTTCTTTATATAAATATGGTTTGATAGTATTATTTGTTATCAGTATAATTCTCTCATGTGTAAGAAAATGATGCTAAGTTTTGGTGGGGAGAGGTTTGCCAACACCTAGTAGTGCTCTGGGCTGAATTCTTGTTATCTGCTCAAGGACCACTCCTGACATTGAATGGTAGACTAGAAGTTATGCTGATAATATAACCGTTATCAGTAGCTTGCAATGCAAGTATCTATCTTAAACTTGATGCTATTTTTCTGGACTTAGACCTTGATTCTTATGTAAAAAGCACATATAAATCTATTTTCTCCTATTAATGTTAATTCAGTGTCTTCTGTGCAAGTAGAATACAGATAAAGTAAACATGAACATGTTAGGAATTTTTTTTATTTACTGTTATTCTTCATAATGTCTCCTAAAAAATTTCTAACACACTTATGTTATATATATTGATAGTTTAAATACCACGAATGATAGTAACCTTCACCATAATGAACTATATCAATGCATAAGTGGGTGAAGAAAAATAAAATTTAAATAAATTGTATATATGTATTCAATAAAATATATTGCATAAAAATCACAATGCTGATGAAATAGAAAACAGAAAATATAACAAGTTTCTTCTAATAATACAATGATTTTAAGAAAGAAATTAAACAAAAGTAGAGATGAGAACAGCTTCAACATTTGGAAAATTTAGACTCTATTGCTAAATAATTATTGGATCTAAGATAAAACAAATAATTTTTCTAAACAACAGAATAAATTTAATAATTTTAAAAAGACATGATCCCAAAAAACAAAGAAGGAAGGAAAGAGTAAAAATTATAGTATAAGTAATTGATATTGAAGTCAAGAAAATAATACAATGGGTCAATGACATCTGAGTTTATTTTTTAAAGATCAAATTAAAGATGAATCATTAGATATAGATTATAGAGAAAGGGGTAAAAACAACATAAATAAAACAAATTGCAGTAGATATATTTAAAAATATAAACAAACAGTATAAAAGACTATAAATGGCACATAGTCAATGATAAACTCTGTCATTAAACTGGAGAATATTAAAGAAATAGTTAAATTCTTAGAATAAGACTATTAGCAAGATTGAAATAAGAAGTAGTAAAAAATATGAACAGAAAAATGCTTAAGGAAATTGAAATTATATTGAAAAACATCCACAGAACAATGCCTAAGTCTAAATAGGTTTATTGCCAAGTTTAAACAAATTTTCAGAAAAGAATGCCTGCTTTTACTAGTCAAGCTTTTACAAAATACTAAACAAACATTAGGAAACATCCTAATAAATTCTATGATGTGCTACTATATTACCCCATCAAATAAAATTAGAAGCATATTCATTATGAAAAGTAGTATAAAATTTCTCAACAAAATCTTAGCAAAATGCACCCAGCAATATAACAAAAACTTGATAGTTTAATCACATTGGATTAATCTTGGGGCTACAGGAATGGTTCAATATACACAAATCACCTAATTTAATATACTAGTAACAGAGGAAAAGATACAAATTACACAATGATTATAATGGGTATAAAAACTTTTAAAAATGTTTAGCACAATATGTTATAAAATATCAACAAATAAGAATAAAATGTCTCTGCAAGATAATAATGATAATTTATAAATACACTCAATAGCAAAATCAGCAACAACAAATGAGTTCATTCTATGTTCAACACAAGGCATATAATGTTCATTTTCAACATTATTTCTTGGATGTCTTCATCACAACTATTTTGTAAAGAAAAAAATCAAAATTGGAAATCAAGGTAACCTATCATTTGCATATGACATGACCATATGTGTATCATAGAAGATACTAAAGATCACTAAAATATCTTGTCAACAATAAAATAATATTTATTTACAGGAAACAAAAATTGTTATAATTATATATGCAATTGACACATATATGAGAAAAATTTATACATGTAGCATTTAGAGTTCCAAATCATAAAATTATGGTGAATCATTTTTTTAAAAAGATATAATAAAAATCACATGATCATATCAATAGATGCAGAGAAAGCATTTGATAAGGTCCAACACCCATTCTTGATCAAAACTCTCAGCAAGATGGGAATGGAAGGAACCTTTCTCAATATAGTTAAGGCCATCTACCACAAGCCAGTGGCAAATATTATCCTCAATGGAGAAAAACTAAAAGCCTTCCCTCTAAATTCTGACACAAGACAAGGCTGTCCTCTCTCACCACTCCTATTCAACATAGCACTGGAAGTACTTGCTATAGCGATTAGGCAAGAAAAAAATATCAAGGAAATCCAGATAGAAAAGGAAGAAGTCAAGCTCTAATTGTTTGCAGATGACATGATACTCTACTTAGAAAACCCTAAAGACTCTACCAAAAAGCTTCTAGAAACAATAGACTCATATAACAAGATGGCAGGCTACAAAATTAACACACAAAAATCAAAGAACTTTTCAGGGGTCTCAAACTCAATTTACCTGGGGGTTGCAGGAGGCTAATTCGGGGTAATCATTGAGTGAAAAGTCAGTAGTAAGCCTTGAACATTGGAGGGTGTGACCCAAACAACTAAAACAAAACAAAACAAAAGATATTCCTCTAGGGCAGGGCTACAAAATGTTGTATGGAGGGCAGCAATGGCCCTTGGGCAGCGACTTTGAGACCCCTGCTATACACCAATAGTAATAAGAAAGAAATGGACATTAAGAAAACAACCCCATTTACAATAGTGCCACACAAACTCAAATATCTTGGAATCAACTTGACTAAAAATGTGAAGGACCTATACAAAGAAACTATAAAACTCTGCTCCAAGAAAGAAGAGAGGACACGCAGAAATGGAAACACATACCCTACTTCTGCATTGGCAGGATTAACATCATCAAAATGGCAATACTCCTCAAAGCATTGGACAAAATTAATGTGATCCCTCTAAAGATACCTGTGACATTTTTAAAAGAAGTGGATCAGGCACTTTTGAACTTCATTTGGAATAGTAAACACCCTAGAATAGCTAAAGCAATCATTGGAAAAAAGACTATGGGAGGAATTACTTTCCCCAACTTTAAAATGTACTACAAAGCAATAGTTATCAAAACAGCATGGTACTGGAATAAGGACAGGCCCTCAGATTAGTGGAATAGACTTGAATGCTCAAAGTATGTTCCACAGACACAAAATCACCTAATTTTTCATAAAGTGTTGGTGTAGATACCTAAGACCCACCCATTTCTGGGAGGGGTCTTGGAAACCAGACAGTAGGTGTAACCTTACCTGCAAGACCCTCCCATTCCTGGGAGGGGTCTTGGAAAAGTTAGATAAGGCTGGGACTGAGGGAATTCGGCCCTTTTGGCTGTTTCCTTTGGCCCTGAAGATGGCTGACGTGAGTTAAGACGCAGGGCTAGCCAAGAATGGCTGAATGCTTAAAAGGTTATGAGTAGGCCACACACATGTGGTGGATAGGGCATGAATAAAGTTGTTGCTTCCTGACGCCTGCCTGTGAGTGAGTGATTACGCCGATTACCTGGGCCTGGAACCCGCTGGCTAAATGGGGATGCAGAGCCACGTGGCCTGGGATGGCAGAAAGAAATCCATCGCCATCCACCGCCATCCAGCCCCATCTTTAATTATGTAATGCAAGAATAAAGTAGCAAGAAATCCTAAATGGAGCATAGAATGCCTCTTCAACAAGAGGTGTTGGCACAACTGGCTAGCCACTTGCAAAAAATTGAACTTAGACCCCACGCTAACGTCATGTATGAAGGTAAAATCCAAATGAATTAAAGACCTCAATGTCAGACTCGAAACCATAAGATATATAGAAAAACGTTTAGGAAAAACAATCCAGGACATTGAGACTACAGGCATATACAAGGAGGAAACTGCACTCTCCAAGCAAGTGAAAGCAGAGATTAACAGATGGAAATACATTAAGATGAAAAGCTTCTGCACCTCAAAAAAAATAGTGCCCAGGATACAAGAGTCACCCACCCAGTGGGAGAAACTATTCACCCAATACCCATCAGATAAGGGGCTAATCTCCAAAATATACAAGGCACTGACAGAAATTTACAAGAAAAATATCTAATCCCATCAAAAAATGGGGAGAAGAAATGGACAGACACTTTGACAAAGAAGAAATACAAATAGCCAAAAGATACATAAAAAACTGCTCCACATCACTAATCATCAGAGAGATGCAAATCAAAACAACTATGAGGTACCACCTCACAACCCAGAGAATAGCACACATCACAAAGAATGAGAACAGTGTTAGCAGGGATGTGGAGAGAAAGGAACTCTTATCCACTGCTGGTGGGAGTGCCGTCTAGCTCAACCTTTATGGAAAGCGATATGGAGATTCCTCCAAAAACTGGAAATCGAACTCCCATATGATCCAGCTATACCACTCCTAGGAATATACCCTAGGAACACAAAAATACAATACAAAAAACCCTTCCATACACCTATATTCATTGCAGCACTATTTACCATAGCAAGACTCTGGAAACAACCAAGATGCCCTTCAACAGATGAATGGCTAAAGAAACTGAGGTACATATACACAATGGAATATTATGCAGCTGTCAGGAGAGATGAAGTCATAAAATTTTCCTTTACATGGATGTACATGGTATATTTTATACTGAATAAAATAAGTCAGAGAGAGAGAGAGAGAAACTCAGAATGGCCTTACTCACCTATGGATTTCAAGAAAACTGAAAGACATTCTTGCTATAATAATTTTTAGACATAAAAGAGAGAAGGGCTGGAAGTTACAGCTCTCCTCATGAAGCTCACCACAAACAGGGATGTGTTTAGTTAGAGAAATAACTACATTTTGAACTATCCTAATAATGACAACGTTATAGAAAGCCTGTCTAGATTACAGGTGGGGGTTGGGTGTGAGCAGGGAAATTTGGGACATTGGTGATGGGAATGTTGCACTGGTGATGGGTGGTGTTCTTTACATGACAGAAACCCAAACAGAATCATGTATGTAATCAAGGTGTTTAAAGAAAATATAAAATAAAAAATAAAAGGAAGCTGAGAAAATAAAAAAAAATTTTTTTTTCAATTACTTCTTGATGGCTACATTACTAAAATAGAACATAAATATTTCTGTTTTTGTTTAGTTTGGGATTACAACAAGCTGTGTTCAAAGCTCATTGTTGGTTTTGTTCTTAGGCATAACTCCTGATGATTTGGAGAACTAAATAATGTGTTGGGGATAGAGAATGGATCAGCCTCATCAAGGCAAGTGCTTGTTTACTGTACAACCCTTTGACCACAGAAAAATACTATGTGTCCAAAGATCAAAATAAATAAACATACATAATTTCATCCTTCTCATAGCATTGATCAGATTGAGCTAAATTAACATAAAATTACAATAAAAATTAAGGACTTAGTCCATGCTAAAGTTTTTATGGAGTCTATAGAGATATAAAAGAGTTAAGACACTTGCCTTGAAAATAGTCAAGTCTTGTTTTAACTTCTGTACCACTCATGGTCTCTTGAGAACTAGCACAAGTGATTCTTCATTGTACACAGTTGACAATATTTGAACCTGAGTGACACATATACTCCCTCAAGAATGGTCCCTCAAGAACCACCACAAATGGTTGTGAAAACAGAGCAAGAAATAAAAGCTGAATAATCTCAAATACTACAACTATTCTCTTCAACCAATAATATAAATAATAATTGCCATAAAAATTAAAGAGAGGGTTTTTGACAGATAGCCTAAGCTCAATAAATTTTCCAACTTGACCCTCTGTCCTTCATCTTGTAGAAAAAGAGCTTGAACCTGTACTTTGATTGCATGTGTAAATTACAACCTATCTTATTGAATAATTATTTTATTTACAGATGAAAATAAACCATAAGAAAATAATATTCACATACATAAGCAATAATTTCAAAATTCACCAAATAGAGAATTAGGATTTCGATATATACTTTAAAATTAGACACTCAGTTATACAAAAGCATATTAGAAGCTGTTTATCATCACCAATAATATAAAATTGCAAACGTAATCACAATGAGATATAAGCTTACTCCAACTAGAATTCTTTTTAGAGTTAAGAAAAGTAATTGTTTGCAAGTTATATGGGGAAATAGAAACACATTATGCTGTAGAAAAGTAAATGGGCCTGAGGGAAATAATATATAGACTTTTAAAAATAATTATCATGTGATCTATTATACTTCTGGGTATTTATTAAGAAAATAAAATAAAAATTAACAAAACAAAAATTATTAGAAAATAGACACAGTTGAAAATAAAAGGTTACAAATTGAGATGTTGAATCTATTTGTAATTATTCTAAAAAGAACTGTATAGATAATCATTTTATTAAAATAAAATTTAGGTTTTCTAAATGGTATGGCCAAAGAAAAAGGATGGTGTTAATTTCAGAACTTCCATCTTGGTGTCTCTGAACTAAAGAGCTAGGTAGAATAAATAAGATAGACTAAGATAATAAAAAAATTTCATAGATAATATACAATTGGTTAGGACTTTAATTTTAAAAATATTATGAAAAATAATCAGAAAATCATACTGGGTGGTTGTGGACTTGAGAGACAGCACAGGGCTAAGAAAGCTTCTTTAGCATGTGTTCAAACAATTTTAATGTTCACTATGAATGAACCCTGAACACAAAATCAGGAGAAGGTTCCCTGACTCAACAACCTCCCCCAAACACACCACTACATTTAAAAATGCTTAAAAAGAGCATTAGGATCTAAAAATGTAGCTTAAAAACAATATAATCTTTATATGATTTGGGGGAAGAACCTGTAACATATTTGAGAAAAAAAAATCAAAAGTAAAATATATCTGAAGGGAAATGAAGCTGTATGCAGGAAAACTAGTAGAGTAAAACCATCAGACTTAAGTTAAATATTTAAAATTGTCCCATCACTTGGAATAAGATATGATTGTTCAGATATTAATATTCAGTGTAAAATTACTAGTCAAATCTCAATAAGATAGATACAAATATTATAAAGCATAGATACAAATATTATAAAGCAGACACTGAAGCAGACTGAGGTATAAAAAATAACTAGTAGGAGCAATAAATTTTCTATTTATATCTAGTATAACCAATAGTTTTTAGGAAAAATACATTATAAAATTATATTAAAATATTTATATATTTTGAATAGTTTTAGCCATTCTATAATTGTATTCTGATAAAAAGGGACATGGGAATATTTCTTCAAAAGTTGATATTAGATTAATATATGTGTAAGGTTGATAAGCTTTTACTTACTAGCATTTCCAGTTTTTAATGTTTCATTGATAATAGCTTATCAGTATTTATTAAAAGCCTTATTTTACAAAATTTCAACACAACGTAACCAGAGCGGTGGCTCAAGTAGTACAGGGTCTGTCTTGCCCGCACTAGCCTAGGACAAATGGCAGTTCAATCCCCTGGTGTCCCATATGGTCCCCCAAGGCAGGAGTGATTTCTAAGTGCATAGCCAGGAATATCTCCTGAGCATCACTGGGCGTGGCCCAAAAACAAACAAACAAAAATAAAATTTTAAGACATCAATAATACTAGCAATAATATCATTGTAAAAATTTTCCGGTAATATCATAAACATGCAAATTTTGTAGCATGAATAATATGTAAAATAAAGATTAAAGACAATGAAACAGAGAGTTTTATGCTATAGCTTAGAATAATGAATTTACATTTAAAATCTACTAACATTCCAATGCATACTAATTTTTCTCATAAAAAATCTAGACACAGAATATGTATATTTTTATAAATATAATTATTAGCTATTTAAATTATACATCAAACTGGAATAAAATTGTTAACATAGTTCCATATTACAAAGAAAAAGCATAGTATGATGTAAGGAAGTTTGAACTCAAAATTTTATCATGTCTTATAAAAACCATCCATAAACACTTTAATATAATGCTCATTTAATATGAACTATGCTATATTTTAATTATATTACAATTTATTTTTAGAAAGAAACATAACATTGAAAAATGTCTGCACATAAAAAAACATAGCTAAACTTTTTATTTAAAAAATAAAATGTAATTAATTACATGTACCAGTATAAACTACAATATAGTATGCTTTAATTTTTTATTGCTTTCATGATAAAATTATACAGGTATACTTTCATCATTTAATGTTATTACACTAATTGTGTTTAAAAATAATTTTATCTGGGGCCTTGCAAGCACTAGCCAAGGAAGGACCGTGGTTTGATCCCCCAGCGTCCCATATGGTCCCTTCAAGCCAGGTGTAATTTCTGAGTGCTTAGCCAGGAGTAACCCCTAAGCATCAAATGGGTGTGGCCTGAAAAAAAACAAAAAAATATTTTTTATCTTACAGGGTCAACCATGATATATAAGAATAAAGATTGTTGTATAAGTAGAGTAAGGTTAAGAAAAATTTAATTTAGAGCTATCTACTCTCAAGCATTATTACTAATATTGAGAAATTATTAGGTGTTGCATGTACTGTTGATGTTTGAGAAATTTATCACAGTAAATGCGGTCCGTTTGAATCCAGGTTTAAAAATAAACATGTACAAATAGATTTAAAAAAAAAAAGAAAGTGTCCTTTTTATAAATTTGAATGTTTTGGAGTGAATTCTTCTTTGTTAAATTCACAAATAAAAATGTATCCTTGCTAATGTGTTTATTACAGCTCAAATTCATCTTGAAACAAAATAGCAGGGTAAGTCGTACTGACTTTTACATAAAATAAAAATTTCAAAACTATGTTGGTTAAACCACTCAGCTTTTAATAATTTATTCTAACAAGAGTGAAAAAAAGCTTCCTTATATTGGGCACTTGACTTTGAATTTTTCTAAATTGTTTAGAGTGCTTCCTAAAAAATTTGTATTTCTGTTTCTTTTATCCACTATAGGGTATTCTTGCAGAATTTTGCAGTTTAATTTTCTATGTATCTTTAAATATTTTAAATCAAAATAGTGCAATGTTATATCTGTTTTGTTTTTATTGAAGTTGGGGCACTGCATCAGTGCTCAGGTCTTATTCTTGGTTCTCTTCTCAGATATAACTCCTAGTTGCTGTGCTCAGGACACCATGTGAGATGCCAAAGATGGAATCCTGTTCATCTGCATGCAAAGCAAACTATATCCTATATCCCTACCCTCTGTAGTATTGCTCTGGCTCCCTTATTTGTTTTGAATGGCATCTTTGACAGCCTCGAATGAATGAAGAAATATTTGAAGATATATGGAAGACATGAAATAACTAATTACAAGTGCATGCGTTTAGCAGTAATACAAAAATCTCCACCCCTGCCACTCCCACCTTCTCCCCCCACAGCAATGCTGGAAAGGTAGCATGATGGGTGAGACAATTGTCTTGCATGTAGTCAACTCATCTTCAATCCCCAGAAACTCATGTTTTCTCCCGTGTCTAACAGAAGGAATTCCAAAATACAAAGATAGGAGTGTGTCCCTACCAGTGCTTAATATGTTTTGGGACATGCAAATAATACGAAAACAGAACACCATTAGGAAACTAGAAAATTCTTTAAGTTCAAATACAGAAATGAATAAAATTAGATAAAAGTCAGTGAATGAGAAATGACATTGATAAAAAAACAAAAGTCATGCTGACCTCAAATTTGAAAACGTTTGTACTTTGATGATGTGTATTGTTTCAATAATATTTAGTCTTGATATTTTTATTTCATCATTTTCTGCAGAATATAGTATAGGTAGTATCAGTAATTCCACCTATCTCTTTTAACATACATTAAAATTTTGAACTTACCATATTCTATGATGTAAAGGGTCAGGAGTCTTATCTTATAAGACACAGAGCCCCTCATTTCAAGTACTTTTGAGCTGGTACTTCTTTGTGACAGTAACACTCATGAAAAATTATGCATTGTGCCTAAGGGTAAAGAAGTAAAGAAAAATTGCTTTACTAAGAATACAGTGCTGCAGTCCAACAGAGTTTGACCTTCACAATGACATAAAGACAAAGATGAATGCAAAAGATGTCAGTCTATTGTAAAATAATATAAAAATATAATAATTAGGACCTCTCAAAAGAGAAAATATTTATACGTACAGAGAGAAATAAAATTTGTATTGATTTAAAATAGACTAAAGTCTAAACAGAAATATTGAAAGGTCTGTTTCTAAAATATGATAAAATGTATAAATTATTGTAATTTCTTTTTAATATTATTATGTTGGGTGTTTATTTGGGCCACAATCAGTGGTGCTCAGTGGTTACTCCTGGCTCTGCACTGACAAATCACTCCTGACAGGCTGGGGAACCATATGGGATGACAAGAATCGAACCTGTGGTTGTCCTGGGTCAGCCTTGTGCAAAGAAAACATCCTACGCTGTGCTACCACTTTGGCTTAGTATTTTTTGTCTACTGTAAATGAATCTTGTTGATTAAACTGGTTTTCTTTTTTAAACACAATATTCATCATTGTTCCCTAAACAAAACCAGAGACAGAAAAAAAATTCAGATTTATTTTAGAGAAATTTAAAATTAAATATAGCAATATTTATCATGCAAATTATTAAATACTTTAATATATAGAAAATATAACTTTAATTCTATATTAGGAAAATGGAGTATATAAATACAATCTAAGAAAAAATTTAGATAACACCATGAATTTCATATTGAACTAGCACCGTTTTTGAGGTAGAATTATGTTGAAAATAATTCATGTGTTATGTTTGAGTAATTATGTTTTGCTGTATATTTTAATGCTTATTAATGTATTGCACTAAACCCATATGCCCCATAGCAAAAAGTAATGTCTTTTCTGTCTATCATCACTTTCCGAAAGCTATCTTGGTTTGCCTTTTATTTATAGACTAATCTAAAGTGATCTAAAACCTTTACCTGGCAACACAAGGCTATAAGTTCAAATCAACCTGAAAAAAAGTGAGGCTATTCTGGCATATTTTGGATTTAGGACCCCCAGCAAGGGAATTAAATCTGAGGCTGCAAACTCAGTAACCAATGTACTACTCTTACCCTGACTTTCCCATAATTTAGGAGCCTAAGAAATAAAAATAAAACAGTGACTATTTCTCATCTTAAATGCTAAGGAGTCAAAAACAGGAAATTCGTAACAATTGTTTCTCAATTTTAAGAGTATAATTAACAGTGCAAAATTACAATTGCTTACAATACTATTTCTCACATCTATTTGAATCTCAAAATTTAAAAAAGAATGACAACACCAGTATAAGTTCAATTATCTAAAAATTATGTTTATTAATGTATACTTAAATTTTATAAATAAATCTGTAAATGCTATTTTTAAAATAAAGCTTAGAGGAAAGGCTTTTGGGGGAAAGAAATTCAAAGTCAAGAAGAAAGTGTTCCAAGAAGTGGAGGAAAGTTGACAAATATTGGCTTTGAAAACACTGACACAGGTTTATTCCTACCATCCTATACTTATCCTTAGCTACCAAAAAATGATGCCCAAGAGCAAAGCTAAGAGTAAGCTTTGAACACCACCAAATGTGACCCCAAAATAAAAACAAAAAAAAAGAAGAAATTTTTCCAAGATATCCCTAAGTTTTCAAGAATCAACAGTAAAAGAAGAGTAGCAGTTCCATTTTCTTATTGGTAGAATAAATTGCAGAGTTCATTTGTTATAGATATGTAAATTATCTCTTACAACATAAATGTATTTATAGTTTTGGAAGATAATTTTAATTAAAAATAAGAAAAATTATTATCCATATTATTTTAATGATGCAATTATTCTTTTTTATATAACTTATTTAAAAACCTTTATTACATACATGATTGTGTTTGAGTTTCAGTCATGTAAAGAACACCACCCATCACCAGTGCAACATTCCCATCACCAATGTGCCAAATCTCCCTCCTCCCCACCAACCCCCTAACTGTACTCTAGACAGGCTTTCTATAACACTCATATGTTCTCATTATTAGGATAGTTCAAAATGTAGTTATTTCTCTAACTAAATTCATTACTGTTTGTGGCGAGCTTCATGAGGTGAGCTGGAACTTCCAGCCCTTTTCTCTTTTGTGTCTGAAAATTTTTATAGCAAGAATGTCTTTCATATTTCTTAAAACCCATAGATGAGTGAAACCATTCTGTGTTTTTTTCTCTCTCTCTGACTTATTTCACTCAGCATAATAGATTCCATGTACATCCATGTAAAGGAAAAATTCATGATTTCATTTCTCCTGATAGCTGCATAATATTCCATTGTGTATATGAACCACAGTTTCTTTAGCCATTCATCTGTTGAAGGGCATCTTGGTTGTATCCAGAGTCTTGCTATGATAAATAGTGCTGCAATGAATAAAAGTGTAAGGAATGAGTTTTTGTATTGTATCTTTTTGTTCCTAGGGTATATTCCTAGGAGTGGTATAGCTGGATTGTATGGGAGCTCGATTTCCAGTTTTTGGAGGAAACTCCATATCGCTTTCCATAAAGGTTGAGCTAGAGAGCATTCCCACCAGCAGTGGATAAGAGTTCCTTTCTCTCCACATCCCTGCCAACACTGTTTGTTCTTATTCTTTGTGATGTGTGCCAATTTCTGGGTGTGAGGTGGTACCTGATAGTTGTTTTTATTTGCATCTTCCTGATGATTAGTGATGTGCAGCATTTTTCATGTGTCTTTTGGCCATTTATATTTCTTCTTTGTCAAAGTGTCTGTCCATTTCTTCTCCCCATTTTTTGATGGGATTGATTTTTTTTTTGTAAAGTTCTGTCAGTGCCTTGTATATTTTGGAAATTAGCCTCTTATCTGATGTGTATTGGGTGAATAGTTTCTCCCACTCGGTGGGTGGCTCTTGTATCCTGGGCGCTACTTTCTTTGAGGTGCAGAAGCCTCTCAGCTTAATGTATTTCCATCTCTTATCCTCTGCTTTCACTTGCTTGAAGAGTGCAGGTTCCTCTTTGAATATGCCTGTAGTCTCAATGTCCTGGAGTGTTTTGCCTACATGCTGCTCTATATATCTTATGGTTTCGGGTCTGATATTGAGGTCTTTAATTCATTTGGATTTTACCTTCATACATGATGTTAGCTGGGGATCTAAGTTCAATTTTTTGCAAGTGGCTAGTCAGTTGTGCCAGCACCACTTGTTGAAGAGGCTTTCTTTGCTCCATTTAGGATTTCTTGCTACTTTATGAAAAATTAGGTGATTGTATCTCTGGGAAACATGGTCTGAGCATTCATGCCTATTCCACTGATCTGAGGGCCTGTCCTTATTCCAATACCATGCTGTTTTGATAACTATTGCTTTGTAGTACAGTTTAAAGTTGGGGAAAGTAATTCTTCCCATATTCTTTTCCCCAATGATTGCTTTAGCTATCCTATGGTGTTTACTATTTCAAATAAATTTCAAAGGTGCCTGATCCACTTCTTTGAAGAATGTCACAGGTATCTTTAGAGGAATCACATTAAGTCTGTACAAGGCTTTGGGGAGTATTGCCATTTTGATTATATTAATCCTGCCAATCTATGAGAAGTGTATGTGTTTCCATTTCCACGTGTCCTCTCTTCTTTCTTGGAGAAGAGTTTTATAGTTTTCTTTGTATAGGTCCTTCACATTTTTAGTCAAGTTGAATCCAAGATATTTGAGTTTGTGTGACACCATTGTGAATGGGGTCGTTTTCTTAATGTCCATTTCTTCCTTATTACTATTGGTGTATAGAAAGGCCATTGAATTTTGTTTGTTAATTTTGTAGCCTGCCACCTTGCTATATGAGTCTATTGTTTCTAGAAGCTTTTTGGTAGAGTCTTTATGGTTTTCTAAGTAGAGTATCATGTCAAATGCAAACAATGAGAGCTTGACTTCTTCCTTTCCTATCTGGATTCCCTTGATATCTTTTTCTTGCGTAATCGCTATAGCGAGTACTTCCAGTGCTATGTTGAATAGGAGTGGTGAGAGAGGACAGCCTTGTTGTGCCAGAATTTAGAGGGAATGCTTTTAGTTTTTCTCCATTGAGGATAATATTTGCCACTGGCTTGTGGTAGATGGCCTTAACTATGTTGAGTATGGTTCCTTTCATTCCCATCTTGCTGAGAGTTTTGATCTAGAATGGGTGTTGGACCTTATCAAATGCTTTCTCTGCATCTATTGATATGATCATGTGATTTTTATTATTCTTTTTTTGATGTTGTGTATGATATTGATAGATTTACGGATGTTAAACCATCCTTTCATTCCTGGGATAAAACCTACTTGATCGTAGTGGATGATTTTTTAATGAGGCATTGAATCCTATTTGCCAGGATTTTGTTGAGGATCTTTGCATCTGAATTCATCAGTGATATTGGTTTGTAATTTTCTTTTTTTGTAGCATCTCTGTCTGGTTTAGGTATCAAGGTGATATTGGCTTCATAAAGGCTTTTTGGAAGTATTCCCGGTTTTTCGATTTCATGAAAGAGTCTTGCCAGGATTGATAGTAGTTCCTCTTGGAAAGTTTGAAAGAATTCATTAGTGAATCCATCTGGATCTGGGCATTTGTTTTTGGGCATATATTTGATTACCATTTTAATTTCATCAATAGTGATGGGGGTGTTTAGATATGCTACATTTTCTTCATTCAACCGTGTAAAACTATAAGAATCCATGAATTTATTCATTTCTTCCAGTTTCTCATTGTTAGTGGCATAAAGTTTCTCAAAGTAGTTTCTGATTACCCTTTGAATCTCTGCCATGTCACTAGTAATCTCTCCTTTTTCATTCCTAATACGAGTTATCAAGTCTCTCTCTCTTTTTTTGTTAGTTTCCAGTGGTCTATCAATGTTGTTTATTTTTTCAAAGAACCAAATTCTGCTTTTGTTGAATTTTCAGATTGTTTTTTGGGTTTCCACTTCGTTGATTTCTGCTCTTAGCTTTGCTATTTACTTCTGTTTCCCTATTTTTGGTTCCTTTTGTTGAGCACTTTCCAATTCTATGAATTGTGTCATTAAGCTATTCAGGTAGGCCCCTTCTTTCTTCCTGATGTGTGCTTGTAAAGCTATAAATTTTCCTCTTAATACTGCTTTACTGTGTCCCATAAGTTCTGATAGTTTGTGTTTTAATATCATTTGTTTCCAGGAAAGTTTTGATTTCCTCTTTGATTCTGTCTCGAACCCACTGGTTATTCAGTATGAGGCTGTTTAACTTTCAGGCATTAAAGTTTTTCTTCTGTGTTCCTTTTGACACATATAATTTCAGAGCCTTGTGGTCAGCGAAGGTATCCTGAAAAATTTCTATATTCTTGATATTATGAATGTATGTTTTATGTGCCAGTATGTAGTCCATCCTGGAGAATGTCCTATTTACATTGGAGAAAAATGTGTATCCAGGTTTCTGGGGATGGAGTGTCCTTTATATATCTACTAGGCCTCTTTCTTCCATTTCTCTTCTCAGGTTTAGTACATTCTTGTTAGGTTTCAGTTTTGTTGACCTTCAGTGTTGACAAAGCCGTGTTGAGATCCCCCACAATTATAGTGTTATTGATATTTTTTTCAAATTTGTCAACAATTCTATTAAATATTTTGCTGGCCCCTCATTTTGTGCATATATGTTTAGGAGAGTGATTTCATACTGTTTTTATATACCTTGATTAATACAAAATATCCGTCTTTGTCCCTTACAACTTTCCTAAGTATAAAATTTGCATCATCTGATTTTAGTATGGCCACTCCAGCTTTTTTATGGGTTTTGTTTGCTTGGATAATTTTCCTCCAGCCTTTTGTTTTGAATAGATGTTTGTTCTGACTATTCAGGTGCATTTCTTGTAGGCAGCAGAAGGTTGGATTGAGTTTTTTGATTCATGTAGCAAATCTGTGTTTCTTAACTGGTGCATCTAGTCCATTGACATTGAAAGAAAGAATTGTCCTGAAATTTAATGCCATCTTTATATCGAAATTTGGTGTGTCTTTTGGTCAGTCTTGTCTTAAATTAGGTATTTCAGTTTTTCTCTTAAATCTGGTTTTGAGTTTTTAAAGTTTCTGTGATATTGTTTGTCTATGAAACCATGTATTTTTTCCATCAAACCTGAAAGTGAGTTTTGCTTGGTACAGTATTCTAGGCAAAGCATTTATTTCATTGAGTTTTGTCACTATGTCCAACCACTGCTTTCTGGCCTTGAGTGTTTTTAGTGACATGTCTGCTATAAATCTCAAGGATGTTCCCTTGAATGTAATTTTTCCTTTTGATCTTGCTGCTTCAGAATTCTGTCTCTATCTATGGGATTCATTTTTGTAATTTGGATGTGTCTTGGGGTAGTTTTTCTGGGGTCTCTTTTGGTTGGTATTCTTCAGGCATGCAGGATTTAATCGCATATATTTTTTAGCTCTGGAAGTTTCTCTTTAATGATGTTCTTGACCATTGATTCTTCCTGGAAATTTTCTTCCTAGGTCTCTGGGACTCTAATTATTTTTAAGTTGTTTCTGTTGAGCTTATCATAGACTTCTATTTTTTTCTTTTGACAAATTTTACCATTGTCTGTTCATTTGCTTTAAGTTTTTTTTTTTCCATTCTCTCCTGCTGTAAGGAGTTGTTATTTATCTCATCTTCCACAGCACCAATTCTATTCTCAGCTTCTTTTAGCCTGTTGGAGAGTGTATCCATTTTGCCATTCAATTTGTTTACTGATTTTTTTCAGGCCTATTATTTGACCTGTTTTTTCAGTTTGGACTTTTGTGATTTCTGTCTTCATATTTTCTGTCTTCATATTTTCTTGGTTCTTATAAGTGTTCTGTTCAACTCGATCCATCGTTTCTTGTAGTTATTTGAACATCTTTCATATTTCTTGTCTGAAGTACTTATCCTTGATTAGTTGTTTGGCCATTTTCTGGTCATCAGAATTGTCATCTTCATTCTCTATGTCTGATGCTGTCCTGCATTGTTTCCCCATTGTCACACACTTGTATTGTGGGTATTTTTATGTGTTGTGGTGGTATTCATTGGCTAAATGATGTGCCATTTCTGGGTGGGTCGACTTGCCTTTAAGGAAGGGGAGCCCTCTGTTGTTGCAGCCACACATAGAATCAAATCTTAGGTGCGAGCATGCTGCAGAGAAGACAGTATGAGGAGAGATGCTGGGCTTCCATGATCCAGCTCAGTTCTTAGTCTAATTTTTTCTTTTTGTTGCAGTGGAGAAAGAAAGAGCGCATGGCTGCATAGCAATGTGGAGCAAAGTGCTCTTCTGGAGCCTCTGGGAGAGCAAATTTCCTGGGCCTTTTTCGGCCCACTCCCAAGAGGTTAAGGAGACAGGACAGGAGACAAACACACATAAGCAGCACTCACAGTTTCTCACAGTTAAGCCCCACTGGGCTGGTGTAGATTTTCCCAGCCTGATGTCACAAACAGGGGACTTGCCTTCTGTGAAGTACTGCTTATAGCTGGTTTTCACTTTAGGAAGCAGTCTCTTGGCATTCCAGCCCCTTAAATGAGCCTCTGGGAGAGCGAATTTCTAGGCCCTTTTCGGCCCACTCCCAAGAGGTTTAGGAGACAGGACAGGAGACAAACACACACAGGCAGCACTCACAGTTTCCCACCGTTGGTCCCCACTGGGCCGGTGTAGATTTTCTCAGCCTGACGTCTGCAATTATTCTTATAGTTCTTTCTAATGAAAACATTAACAAATATAATCTTTAAAATTATATATTGATAAAAATAAATTATAAAGTATCTAGATATTGCAGAGAAAGAACTATAAGCACAACATTAGAAAATCAAATTTTCTCTGATATATATATATATATATATATATGTATATATAGCAGGATGACACTTTTAAGAATATGTAATATCCAAAAGGATAGGGCACAGCTCTCCTTAAGATATTTTTTTTTGTTTGTTTTGATTTTTTGGGGGGCCTCATCTGGTGACACTCAGGGCTTACTCCTAGCTATGTGCTCAGAAATTGCTCCTGGCTTTGGGGGACCATATGGGACACCAGGGATCAAACAAATGTCTATTTTGGGTCAGCTATGTGCAAGGCAAACGCCCTACTATAGCACCATTGCTCTGGCCAAACACTAAAGCATTTTATTATAAATGTGGTATAAATATGGCATACCATATATTCTAACTTTAAAGACCTGGAGATAAAATACAGTAAATGAAACAATTTATACATAGAAATATAAGGATTGATTATATATTTTAATACCATGGTAAAGGAATCAATAATGCAAGCAAGTAGAGCTCTATTAATGCAAACAATTCTAGCTAAATTAATATTTTACTTTTGCTTTCAAGTTATTATCAGCATTTTACTTTTCTAGTTAATATTTGAGAGGAAATAATGTAAATAAATGTAATGAAGATGCTCCAGGATTATCAGAATGGGTACCAGGTGTGGAAGTTAATATTCTGCCATTGAGACAGAAGCCTGGTCCAGTGATTTAGAAATTTTTAATTCATCACTTTGCTCATTATTTACACATGTCCATTGGCAGTTTTCCAATCATAATGTATGCACAAAGACAAAAGCCTTATAATTAGCAGTGGATGACCTATTTTGGATAGAGACCTCTCTATACTACTTTAGAAATGTTTCTTTGAAGAAAATATGTTGAAAATTGAGAAAATTATTTAACTACTCTGCATAAACTTACTCCCATATAAAAATGAGTTCATGAATTCTTTCCAAAATTACTTGTTTTTGATAATGGCATTGACTCATACTAATCTTTGCTCATCATCTAGAAGATATATTGATAAATATTCATCAAAACAGAGAGTTAAATGCTGACTTTTTAGTAGCTAAATGTTTGACTATATTTTATCATTTTATTTTATTTGCATTTTCAGTTGCATATACACTGTATTTCATAGTTGATTTTAGGATGGGATCCAGATGTTCATGACACATCTGTTTCTGTACCTTTATATAAATGTACTTCAAAATGATACTTGCAACTCTGGGGAGTACATTAGTCACAATAAAAAGTACATATTTTTTCCATGTCTATAGAGGGATTATCTATGTATAAAGTAAATATGGAGTAGCTAGTCATTTTTATGTGTCTTTGCAATACAGTAATTTACATACTACTGATTTGCTATGCCAGGCCATCTGGTTATGGATGAAATGCTGTACATTTTGTTTTCTTTGCTTTATTTAAAAATAATTTTGAAAATATATCAATATTGTTTACCATGTTTATTATACAATAACTTACCATGTTACATATTGCTTAGTTTATTTCAAATTTAAATATGTCACATTTAAATAGCATATAATATATGATTACCAGTTTAAATTTGTATAAGTAGATTTGATTTTGACGGTACTTTTACAGGTGTCATATGACAAACATTATTTTACAAGGACTATGTAAAACAGTATATTTATAAGACTTGTTTTTTTGGCCAATGAAGATGCAGTCTGATAGTTAAAATTTTATAGTAGAGAAATAAGTGTTTTGTGGCAAATATAACTGTTGAATTTTTTCACTCTGAACGGAAAAAGGTAAAAATATCTCTGAATCTCACTTATCTGCATCTAATAAATGGCATAATTCTAAGTCATAGGTTTGTTATGTATATTAAGTTATATAATAAAGTTATAGACATCATAGGACATATAGCATATTTTTTAAATTTTTTGTTTTGTTTTGTTTTGTTTTTGTGCCAAAATCTCTGTAAAAAATGCTTACGTCTTATTTCTTACTTTGCCTTAATGTATCACTGATGATGAGACTGGGGATGTGTGGTGCCAAGGATAAAATCCAGTTCAGATTTTTAGAGAAAGTTCTACTGTTGGTAGTATTCAACCTGGGTGCTGCTACTCAATCAATGAAGCAACACTGATTTCATCATTTGGATATTATGCATTAAATGGTGAGAATGAAGCCATTATTATATCTTTATTTGAAAAAAGAAAAAAGTATCACAATGTATTTACTTCACATATTTTCATCAAAAATTGCTAGAATAGCTATTACTCTAAATAATTGTCTTGTTTTGGAATGGGAATATCATGCAGACTGTAAATCACATATTTCACATGCCACCTAATACATGGATTCCCAGTGTGTGATTCCAGGGTTTAAATACACAGAACCTTATGGTTTCAGAAGCTTGTAGGACATATCTCAGGAAGTCCAACGCACAGTAGAATGTGGCCTTGGATTTTTTTATTGTACTAGATTATTTACTATATTTTATTTATTTATTATAATGTAGAACGGTAATCCCTAACACCAAAGATCTGGATTATGTATTATCTATAACATATATGTATTATTTATTTATTACACTGTAAGACTGATGCAGGTAATCCCTAACACCGAAGACACCCAAAAATCACAGTATCCTTATGCCCTTGCATTGAACTCTCAAGTAATGGGGCTGAGAATTTTTGGGGTTAGTTTCTGGTCCTCTCATATCTCTTGGGAAAGCCTCTCCACAGAAACAAAACTAACAAAAAACACTCTGTTTACTCAAGATTTACTTTTGGAAGTGCTGCTAATATAAGTAAATAATTTTTTCTTGTACATCAATAGCTCCATGTTGTACTAAGTACAATATGGATAGTACAGCTATCCATATTAGACAGTACTACTATCTAATATTACATGTTGTTATGAAACTCAATAATTTTAGGGCATGTTTTCTCACAAAAATTAATTAAATTAGAAGAAAGAAATCAGTGTTGGAAATACCATAGAATGGATAGGGTGCTTGCTTTGTGCACAACTATTTGTGTTCAATTGCTTACACCAGTTCTGGCCCTCCAATCAGCAAGAGGAGGAATGTCGGTGAATAATAGGTCAGTCTCCAAAACAAGCAAAAACAAACAAACAAAAAAAACAAATATAAAATCGGGCCTTGGGGGGAGGGGGTGAGAAATTCCTCCCTAGGCATCCAAAAACTACAGAGGCTCGGCTGGGCCCAGAACACTCCGAATGCCAGGATTTCTTGGTGTGTTTGCCTGGTATGTTGGGGGCTCTGGGCAGGACAGCTAGCCATAGGACCCCTGGGCTGACCACTTAGTCCAGGGGAACAAGATTCCCCCCACACCAGGTGGGTCTTCAGGGCCACGCCTGGTTAATCGGGCCCTGGGGGGAGGGGGTGAGAAATTCCTCCCTAGGCATCCGAAAACTACAGAGGCTCGGCTGGGCCCAGAACACTCCACATGCCAGGATTTCGTGGGCTTTTGACTGGTATGATGGGGGCTCTGGGCAGGACAGCTAGCCATAGGACCCTGGGCTGACCACTTTGTCCAGGAGAGCATGATTCCCCCCACACCAGGCAGGTCTTCAGGGCCACGCCTGGTTAATCGGGCCTTGGGGGGAGGGGGTGAGAAATTCCTCCCTAGGCATCCAAAAACTACAGAGGCTCGGCTGGGCCCAGAACACTCCATGTATTACACTTCATGTATTTCATGTATTCAGAATATTCCTTATTCTTATGTTATGTTTTCCGTATACAGAATGTTTATTTTGTATTCTCCCCTTTCCCACACCCCTACAAAGCTCTTTTTTACTCTTTAACTCTCTAACCCCTTCTCAAACATCACTAACCTAGTTTACTCTTTTTAACTTCAGTAGTGTAGAATCGTAATCACAGTCCAAAGCTGTGCATTGTGTGTGACAACCCCAAACTGTTTCAAGATACATAAAATGGACACGTATTTCTTTAGAATATTTTGTGTTTTTTCTCTGACAGCTATAATTCTTACTAAATGTTGTCTTATACAGTGATGATTCTAACCACTTTTTATCTTCTCTTTTTGAGCTGTTTAACAAGGAATTTTGGTGGAAGTGTCCCCCAGTTTAATGCTTATGATTGAATCATGTCAATGGAATCATTGTAATTGTTCTTATGGCCCCCATATGTGCCAATAACACCATGTGGCATTGCTTCTTATTTGCATAGGCACATTAAAATGGGAAAATAGTATAGATACAAATAAAATCCTATCTAATAGAGATTGGAACACACAAACCTTGTAGTGCAAAGGGACCTTACACCCTGAACATTGACATAACGACCTGGCACAGACCTCAGAAGAAAGGGCATATTCCATTCTCCCCTGAACCAGGAAAGCCATCCACGAAACATCCAGGCTGGTCTATAACATCACCTGGAAGCAATCCTCTACCACAGAAGACCTACACTGCTCAGACTTCGACCTGCTCAAAAGAGACTTCCCTTAACACTGAGAAGACTTAACAACAACAACGACCTGCTTACAGGACAGGGCTCCCTGCATTGCCCTTTGATTGTGAGGTGAAAGGAGAGGATGCTCCATGTCCTGACTTCAATGTAAGATATGCAGATTCCAGGATCTTTAATACAGAAACATGATACCAACAACAGAGACTGTGTGAAAAATAAAAGTGTGTTGGCACTACAGACAATGTATTGGATTGGACGATCTAGCTTGCTTGGAGCCTAGACTTGGTCTTGTGCCAGGAAACTTCAGGGGTCTGGTCTCTTTGTACTTAGGCCAAGGTTATTTCTTTCCATGTCCCTCATATTTTGGTGGGCCTATGCAAACAACAATTACCACTCTAACACCATTCTTACTGTGCTCCTTTGACTCTAATCCTTAAAAAGAACTCACTTAAAATTTGAGGTTAACTTAAGCTAATATGCATGTATATGGAAATGTAAGAAAATACTATGCCTGTAATGTTTAAGGAGTTATGTAAGTTTTATGGCTTTAGATTGCCTTGTGTACTGTTAAGAAATATTATAATGTGTTACAATCTGGGGACTTGAGGGACAAAGTAATTGTACATGGATTCTGTCTTATTTATCTTAATGTTCTTTGGCTGAAATTTCAAAGTTAATATATCAGCAAGGGGACTTCTGAGAATTATGTTATGGGTGATTGTCCTTCCACTGTAACTTTACCTTGTCCTCTTACTTTGCACCCTTGTTCTCATAATTAAAAATAAAAATTAAAAAAAAAAAGAAAAATAAAAACAAAAAAAAAAACAAAAAAAATGTGTGGTAGATATAGTGTCTGTATAAATTCATGTGACAAGTTAATTCTCTGCTGTAATTTTAATATTAATTTAACACTAATTTATTGAGAAAATGCTTTCCAGTGTTCAAATTTCTGTCTACTTTATAGAGAATTTTAACAAACATTTTTATTTCACACTTATGGTTAGTTTCTAAATTCCTATATATCTCCCCTTTCTGTTACTTGTCTATTATTTTGTGACTCCTTCCCTTTATACACTGGCTTCTTTATATTTTATTTTTTATTTATGGTAAAATCTAACTGGAAATTCCATCATCCACAGTATGATTCAGATAATATGCTTGTTTCTAAAACAGAGAGCAATGACTTGCTTATTCATTAGATCATAAACTACTGCCCCCTCTCATTAAAGAAAACCTTTCACAATAAAACACAAGTTAATATCTCTCATAAAGAGGGACTTGTTATCAATTAGCAGGATTCTAGCCTGTCTCTGAAAATCTTCTTGCATTAAATACAATTTTTCAAAAATGATGAAGTCTCAGTTTTTAGTGTAAATACTTGACTAAAAGTTCTCTAGTGAATTCTAATTACTGATTAAAGGTTTATTCTGATGTTTTGTCACTTTAGGTTTTGTTTGTGTATCTTTTCCCCTCAGTCCCATAATCATGCTTTTCAACTTTTTTTAAACTACCTGTCTAAGGACTACTACTTGCAATATTCAGACAATATACCTGCTCAGAGTTCAGAGCTAGGGTTTGAAGATGTGATTCTGTATGTTCTCTAATGTAATGGAAAACAAAAGGAACTCTCAGGACCACATTTTCCATTATTACATGATACACAGAACAATACCCAGCAATTCTTGGAAAGCTACACATTACTGAGGACAAGAATTATTTATGGTTCCCATGCAAAGTATATGCCCCTTATTCTGGATCTTTTCTTACACTTTTAATTTTGTTGCTGCCTCAACCAAATTTAGAACTGCTGTGCTATGACATAATGATGTTATGTGGAGAGCTTCTAATACACATAAAACTTTTTTGGAAATTTTTAAATCTATCTGGGTATTTTAAAGTAATGAAGTTTTTTAGTATGACTTCCTAGAATATACTTAAAAGTTCCTAGAATATACTTAAAATGTATAAAATTTATTTTTTCTCACAAATATATATTAAAATACTTCCCAAGTATGCTTATTTTGTTCAGTTAATTTTACTATTCATCATATATATATATATATATAATTTAGAAATTCATGGTTAGAAACAGCAAAATTGGTGAAGATAGAGAGACTTCTCATGAATCTAAAGGAATTCAAAAAATTCCCAATTTTAAGCCACTATGTCTAGTAACAATACATTTCACAATATTTTTATTTCCTTAAAGGGAGTATTATCATATCTTCTACATATTTATTATAGTGTTATTATAAAAATTAGTTAATAAATAGAGAAAATTTTTATCAAAATGATTTGTGGTATCTTCCAAATTACTTGGATAAGTAGAAATAAAGTGTGAACTAAGTTGATTGGTTCAAAGGAGTATAAAACATGTAAATTTAGATAGCTCTTAACAAAGTGGAGTCTTAAATTTTTTATTGCAGCATTTTTATATTTATTTGATTTCTTTTCTATCATTGAACAGAATTCTAAAGTTTTTGATTTTGAGAAATTTTTTGCTTGTATATGTGAAATTACTCTCCAACTTATAATTGTAATTTATCTCATTATCTATATTTAAAATAGACACTTTTAAAGCAATATCTCATTTTGTGTGCATGTCTAGGATCAAATATCACTTTCACTGAGTTGTACCCCTCTTTCCATGGAATATTTAAAAAGTAAACAAATATTTAAATTAAAAAATAATGAAATTATTACTGATCTATATCAAACCTATTCTCCTTATCTCCACAATGCAACTCTTTTTATCAAAGAAGAGCAAACTACTCTATCACTAAGTTTAATGGATATTCTTAAATTTTTAGAAAAATATGGATATCATATAAAGTTTTTGTAATTGTATAAAAGGTATTAGAATAGGTATTAGAATATTCTAATATTCTTAATTAATTCATGTCTATATATTTTAATTTGTATTAAATAATAATAATAAATTATAGTGTAAATGATATAAAACAGTTAAGACATTTTGTTGCCTGAATTAACCTAGTACACATTATTTACATCATCATTTTATCATATTTTCAGAAATATTAGCACATCAAATGGTATTTGTGACTTTTGTGTTTTATATTTTATTTGTTTCTAGGCAAACATGGAGCTTCTAAGAAAATATAGAATCTTGGGCTTTTCAGTTTTTCAAGGAATCCCAATTTAAAGAATTATAAAATTTAATTGAGAAAGAGAATAGGAGTTTTCAATACTTCTTTAAGTTAATAAATCAAAGTAAATTTTTTTTAAATTTACCCAAAGAGAAACAAATTAAAGTCATAAACAATTAGATAATATAGTTCCGGATAAGAAGCCATGTTGTAGTGTCAGAGATGAAATATCCACATCCGCTGCATTTCAAAACAATGATGAAATCCACATTCATTACCAATACCACTTTCCTCCAGTGAGAATTTCAACCTAATTTAAATGAACCCATTGAACTCTCCTGTAAAAGAAAAAAAAATCAGATTCGATCAAAGTGAATTCACCTATGGCATGCTCTGTTTGCTTGTGGCACAAGTCACAGCCCACTGGGTGCAGCAGCCCCTGTCATCAGTGTCTTGTCAGGGAGCAGACATTTTTCTCTTTGTATTATCAATGTGCTCCAGGCTCTGTGCTGGTCAGACCACAGCGATATGCTAACAGTGTGCTGCTGCTCACTTCATATTTAAAGGGACCAAAGCTGCAGGAAGACTGTGTTACTGCCTTTTCTAAGTGGCATGTATGCAGAGATATCTGATTTAACAGCTCTGACAGACCAGAGGAAACTTGATCCAGAGAGAAACAGAATATGAAATCACAGTAACTCTCATCCTTGAGCTTATTCAGTAAGGGGAACTTCAAGTTTGGACATCTCTAATAAATAAGACATTATGTTATGTGCCTATCTACACACTTTTAATTGCCACCATCACTATGTTTGATTGGAGATATTATATATAATAACAAATGTTATTTTATCTGGTTTATAAGTTGTGTAGAAAAGTCTGATATATTAATTGAAGAACTTAAATGTTATAAAAGAGTAGATATAGAAATCTTATGGTGATTTCAAAATATTTTCACTTTTTTAATTAATATATTTTAAAAGAATCACTGTAAAAATGATTTACAAAGTTGTTCATGATTGAGTTTTAGTCATACAATGTTCCAACACCTGTCCCTTTAACAGTACACATTTTCTGCTACCAATGTCTCCAGTTTCCCTTCTCCCTGTCACACCCCCATTCTCTAGGGAAGACATTTTTTTTTACTTTCTCTCTTTTTATCTCTCTCTCACTCTGAGCCTTTCTCACACACACGATGAGAATTTAGAGAATTTATTCATAAATCTGTTGTTTAAACTCCTCTTAACCAAATGGTAGATAGGTAGTTGTCATTCTGCAGTTATAAACTAAACGATTATATTAAATGTATAGGTTATAGATATGGTCTAGGAAATTTATTTCATTGATGAATACAATTTACATTAATTCTAAAATATAATTCAATGTACAGCATTCCTGTAGTTGATTTTGATAGGCAAACATTAGTCTATTTTCATAGTGTTTGCAGTTTCTCTGAATAATTTAATGATATATACTTTACATTGTTTACATTTTTATAGAAAACATACATAATTAGCAAAATTATTAAGATCAAAATTTTCATTTTATGTAGGCAAGGCAATGTTGGGCCATTGCATTTCTCAAGTTTTACTCCTAATTCTGTGCTCAGAAGTTACTCCCCACTGTGTTCAATGAACCATATGTATTCATGTGTGTTCAACTGGAGTTTGCCACTGACTTAAACTCTGTTTAAATTCATTGCTTTCCAAATTCATAATAATATATTGTTTCAATGATAATACTTATTCCTAATGTTTAAAATATGCCATTGCATTATTTATTAAATTATACTACAAGAATTATAGAACTTATAATACCTCATATTCAGTATTATATAAAATAAATATAATATTATTAAATATTAATATATTGAGAACAATTAATAAATAATGACAGATAAAATACTTCTTAAGGATATCTGTGTACCAATCATATGAATACCACACAAATATCTTGAATATAACATAATGATATGAATTTTGCTAGCCTAATGCAAATTGACTTTTGTCTGTTTTGCACATCCTCCTAAAATATGTACATTAATAATCTCTAATTCAATTGCTCAAAGAAAATCTCTGAAAGCTATATTTATACAAATATGTATAGAGAGATATTTCTGAAACCTAAAACAAACTGTTTAGGAAAGGATGTATCAGTAAATATTTGTCTAAAACTATCCAAAATTATTCTTCCCATAAGAAATTGACAACATCAATTAAAAATTATGAGAACTGAGTGATAATGCAGATAACGCAAATTTGATTTGCATGCAGCTAATCTGGGTTCTGTCCATGGCATTCCATATGGTTCCTTGAGTTTCCAAGAGTGATTCCTGATCACAGAGTCAGGAGTATCACCTAAGCACCACAAGGTGTGGCTCCCTAAAAACAAACAAACAAAAAAATTCACGAATCTAGGGCCAGATTGTTCAGTGGAAAGGGAATATCTCTGCACACTGCTAATTGGTTTAGATTCATGGTGTCTCTTATGGTCGTCTATGTATCACCAGGAGTCATCCTGAGTGTAGAGGCAAGAGGAAGCCCTGAACACTGTTAAGCAATTTCTATTATGGCTCAAGTCAACTCATCCTCCAAATAAGACATATTTATGTACAAAGCAATTTAAAAAATTCTGAACATGTTTATTTAGTAAGCCCAATAAGAAAGCAAAGCAAGGGGCCGGAGAGATAGCATAGCGGTAGGTTGTTTGCCTTGCATGCAGAAAGATGGTGGTTCAAATCCTGGTATCCCATATGGTCACTGGAGCTTGCTGGGGCGATTTCTGAGCATAGAGCCAGGAGTAGCCCCTGAGCACTGCCGGGTGTGACCCCAAAACAAACAAACAGGAAAGAAGGAAGGAAGGAAGGAAGGAAGGAAGGAAGGAAGGAAGGAAGGAAGGAAGGAAGGAAGGAAGGAAGGAAGGAAGGAAGGAAGGAAGGAAGGAAGGAAGGAAGGAAGGAAGGAAGGCAAGGAAAGAAAGAAAGAAAGAAAGAAAGAAAGAAAGAAAGAAAGAAAGAAAGAAACAAATAAAGAAAGAAAGAAAGAAAGAAAGAAAGAAAGAAGAAAGAAAGAAAGAAAGAAAGAAAGAAAGAAAGAAAGAAAGAAAGAAAGAAAGGAAGGAAGGAAGGAAGGAAGGAAGGAAGGAAGGAAGGAAGGAAGGAAGGAAGGAAGAAAGAAAGAGAAAGAAAGAAGAAAGAAAGAAAGAAAGAGAAAGAAAGAAGAAACAAGAGAGAAAAAGGAAGAAAGAAAGAAGAGAGAAAGAAAGAAAAAAGAAAGAAATCAAAGCAACAACAAAAGGAGGTAGTTTAAAATTTATAAAAAAATTACGGATTTTTTTTTCTCCAAATCTTACATGGTGCTCAATAGAACTGGATATAGTGGAATCTTAGTAGAAAGAGACCACGGAATAGTTTCTAGAGGGATCTTAATGCACTAGAGAAGGGTTAAGTCCAATAGCACTTTAAGTAAAAATCAATGGCTTCAATTCTTCTATAAACTACAGTACCTAATTTTTTTTTAAAAAATATGTTCTTTCAATCTGGAAAATTCTATGCCATGATAATTACATTGTCTTCTCAATTCATGTAGCTGCATCAAATGTTTGCTTTTGTTATTTATGTCAGAATAGCAGCCTTTCCCATAAACATAATTAACCTTGCTTTGATAATTCTTTAAATAATTTTTAATATTGTATTGTCATATATTTTTATTGTCATTTCTTGGCAATGAAAGGAACTAGAGACAAATATTACTCTATAATTATTATTGAAAAGATAAATTATGTTCGCATGTAGCTACCAAGAGTAAGCAGGAACTGAGGTATTAATAGTAAAGGTATCAGAAAATTAGAAAATAGAGATATGGATATATTAGAAAATGGAGTACAATATTTACAACCAGTATCATCGTAATGGATACTTTGAGATCTATTATAAACACATTAAAGGAAAGACAAAGTACCTGGTATGTGTAGTAATAAAATTGCATTCACTTAATTTTTTATTATAGTTCATATTTACATGTTTTGTTAGAATTTAACATAATAATTTTATTGAGTGTAGTTTTCTAGTTTAAATAATTTAATTATTTTAATAGAAATAATAGTAGATAGTCACAAAGCAATCAAAACTAAGCTATTTTGAACCTTTAAAATTTTGTATGCATCAACTTTGTCCAAAAATACTAAAAATAATTAACATTGTTATATAATGCATTTTCTCTGTTCTTGAATTTTTAAAAACATAGTTTTTCCCATTATACTAATGGATATTTCTGACATATTAATCATTCTGTGTGTCAAAAGAAGTCAGTCTTCTTTTTTTTTTTTAAATTTTTATTGTGACCAAAGTGCATTACAAATCTTTCACTGCATCATTTATGGTACATAGTGACGATGAATGAGGGGCATTCCCACCACCAGTGCTGCCCTCCCTCCACCCCTGTTCCCAGCATGTATCCCTTATCTCCCTCCTTTACCCCCAGAATGCTAGTGCAACTGGTCTCCACTTTACAGCTTGTTGTAGATTGAGCAATCATTCTGCCGTCTTTGGAGATAAAAAGGATAAGGAAAAAGGAAGAAAAAATTTGGTAACAACTACCAAAAAAAGAAAGAAGAAAAAAAAGAAAGAAAAATGGAAGAAAAAGGAAAAAAATTGCACTGGGCAAAGAAAAAAATTACCAAATAATAACCACAAGAGTGGAAAAGAAAGAGAAAAGTGGAAGAAAAAAGAGAAGGAAAATAAAGCCAAAAACTAACAAATCAAAAAACAAAACAAAACAGGAAAAAAAGGGGTGCTGGAGTGGCAGAGTTGGCCTTCTCCCACTTTTATTTATTTATTTATTTATTTATTTATTTATTTATTTATTTATTTATTTATTGCATAGGCACAGTAAACATTGGGGAAGAAAGGGAATTCCCATGGCCTAAGAGATTCAGGCTTACTCCATCTTTGAAGCATACCATCATGGGATCAACCCCTGGCTCCATATATACTCATTACCCCATTCCAAAGGCTTTTTTGTGGTGACAGGAAACTTTCTTCTCAGTTGTGGGTGAGAAAATCAAGCCACTGTAGCTAGCAATCTTGGTATTTGTGCAGGTCATAGGACAGGGTTTAGGATAGAGTCTTTATGGATCTAGAGGTTCCTATCCATCATTGTTGTTGTGTTCAGTCTTCTTTTTCTTTCTAAAGGTGGGAGGAAAATGAGGGACATTGTGATGGAAAAATTGAAAAGGTGAAGAATGGTGTACAGTCTATTACAGAAACCCAACTTAAACATTTCTGTAACCATAGTGCTTAAATAAAAATTTAATATTCAAAAAATTTTTTTTATATTTTATTTCTTCAGTTGGTTTACTTACGGTATTCACATTATTTTTAAAGTTCATTCCTTTATTATTTATTTGTTAATTTTTTGGGGGGGCTACACCCGGTGACACTCATGGATTACTCCTGACTTAGGGGGAACACATGAGAGATAGAACTGCAGTTCATTCTTGGTCAGCCGCATGCAAGGAAAATGCCTTTCAGCTGCTCCATCACTCCAGCACTTCCTTTTTATATTTTATACTATATAACTCAAGTTTCTTTAATCGCTTTATATTAAATACATTTTCCATAACAAACTCTTTGGAATTATTTTTAATAAATTCTGATTTGCAAATTATAAAAATTGGTTATTTATGACATTGATATTATATAGCATATTACTATTATATTTTTCAGATATTTTAATTGACTGTTTTTTTGGGGGGGTCACACCCAGCAAAGCTCAGGGGTTACTCCTGGCTCTATGCTCAGAAATTGCTCCTGGCAGGCTCAGGGGACCATATGGTATGTCGGGATTTGAACCACCTACATTCTGCATCAAGGTAAACACTTTACCTCCATGCTATCTCTCCGGCCCCTCAATTAGCTGGTTTTATAGTCTATATTTTATTGATAAGCCCTACTTGAAGAAAATTATGGTTTTTATAGTCATTATTTAATCCTAGTTTTAATTTATTTAATTTGTATATAAGACATGTACTCTTCTAAATAAGTATAATCTGCAAATTTCATAGTCAGTTATTATTTGATTCATATTTTTTCTCAGTATGTACTGTCTTAGGTAACTGCATATCTTTTTAGTTTTGATATAACTTAATATTTCATACATTGTTTCTTATAAACTCTTAATTTTGCAACTTCTCTGTAAATAGCTGTTATTTTTTTAAATTTACCTCTCAGAATGTCCCAATTTATTAATTTTCAAATTTTGTGAGAGTATGCATTTTACTTTATTAATTTCTCCATAATTATCCTTGCAAGCAATATAAGATAGTGTTATTCTAATATGAATAACCTTTCTGTTTATAATTTATGAAATATAATATTATTTATAATTCTTAAAGCCATTCATGTGTCTTGTTCAGGGCTTTACTTCAAATTAGTTGTGATGGACTTGTGTTTCAAATATGGATCTCTTAGTACAATAATGTTTTGAGTTTGGGGAGGGGTTTATTTTTATTTTTGGAAGACACTGCCTAGCGCTTATGATTCATTCTTGAATCTGAGCATTACCACATGTAGCTGTAAAAATTATAATTTACATGCTTCCTCTCAAAATGAATTGCTGTTTGGGGAAGTAAGTTAGGAGAGGGACAGATTGAATGATCTTTTTATACAAGGGATTTAAAGAAATATAGTAAGTAAAGGAATAAAAGGTGGTATTATCCGAAGAAACTGAGATTGATTCATAGGTATTGAGTTTTACTAGAGAGTTTTCAGAGGGGATTCCATTGAATCCATTGAAATGGTGGAAAGTAGATATTCTGGCAAATTATATGGATTTGGAATCCTGTATGCATTAAACTCTAATATCAATAATATTGTAATCATAGTGACAACATAAAATTAAAATAATAAACAAATATTTGTTCAATTAATACATTATTAATAAAATAAAAGACCCTTTTATCAGGAAATATTTGAACACCATCATCTGTAAAATGGATAATATTTATATATATAAGTTAAAACAAAATTTAAAAATATAGAATAAAACCAAGAAAAATTTGAGAGATAAAACAGAAACAGACCACCTTAAAATAACCTGCATCGTTTCATTATCAGGGAAGTGAAAATAAAAGAAGCAATGAGATATTACATCACAGCTGTTACGTTGTCACATTAAGCCCAGCCAAGCTGCAGTGTTATTGATGTTTCTCATATTTCAAAAGTTATATTTAGTTCGTAATATGTATTAAATAAATGAATAATGATCTTTTTCAATATGTAGTTTGATATATGTGTGTTTATGTGTGTATGTGTGTGTATTTGCATCTGACGAGGATGTTAATTGAAGAGACAAAGACAAACAGAAATAGAGACAAGAAGAGAGCTTATTCAAATAATCTCTAAATTATCAAAACTAAAGGTTTTGTGAGTATAAAAATAATTTAGTAAAACTTACTGCTGAACTCGAAACAAAAGAAAAGAAGCAAAGATCACCAACACCTGATCAATGGCATTTTATCAACATATTTTATCTCAATTTATACTTCATGGATTCAGGTGCTAAGTGCACTTTTCCAGAGCACTCTGCTTTCTCATAAATTATACAATAAATCACACTAGGTAATGGGCACTTTATTTTCATACTGATTTTCTTAAGTGCTCCACTCTGAGGTCTCTGAGCCATGGTCATGTGTTTTTCTTTTCTTTTATATACTTGAATATGAGCCATACAGATAGCTCCAAGTCATTATTTTTTTCATCTTTTTTTTTATAAACCCTGGGATATTCAAAATATTCCTTCATACAAAGAACAGAGTGAAAATCTTTAACAGAAAATCAGCATGTAACACATTCATTTTATTCATTCATTTTTTTATGCTATGATATATTTGGGAAAAAAATTCCTTATAAAAGGCATGAAAAAAAAAAGGCCAGAGCCATGGCACAAGCTATAGGGCATTTGCCTTGCACGTGCTAACCTAGGACGGACCCTGGATTAGATAAAACAAAATTTAATTAAGCACTATCATCAAATTTAATATATTAGGGGCTGGAGAGATAGCATGGAAGTAAGGTGTTTGCCTTTCTTGCAGAAGGTCGGTGGTTTTGAATCCCCGGCATCCCATATGGTCCCCTGAGCCTGCCAGGAGCTATTTCTGAGCATAGAGCCAGGAGTAACCCATGAGTGCTGCCAGCTGTGACCCAAAAACTGAAAATAAATACTATATTATATATAATATAATAATACATTATATTATATATTTAATAAAATTAAGAAAACATAAAAAATGTGATCAAAATTGCCTCAAAAAGTTGACCATTAATAGAAATAAGATGTGAAATTCTAAGAACTTTGACACTAAATATATTTTAAATTTTGCTTTGTCTTTTATAATTTGTCTTCTAATTTTAGTTTTGTCTATATTAAACATATAAACAGTCATAATGTTTTTTTATTCTAGAACTATGTTATTTTGTTTAGCATAATTACCTCAAGGTTTATATCTTTTGTCACCAATAATGAGTTATTTTTCTTAATAATTAATGCTATAAATAATAATTAATAATTAATGCTATAAATAAATATAAATAATTAATGCTTTAAATATAAAATATTAATGCTATATGGGCTGGAGAGAGCACAGTGGTAGGGTGTTGGCCTTTCATGCAGTTGACCCAGGACAGATAGTCATTTGAGTCTCGACATCCCATCTGGTCCCTCGGACCAACCAGGATCCAATTTTGAGTACAAAGCCAGGAGTAACCTCCAAGTGCTGCAGGGTGTGACCCAAAAACTCAAAAAAGTATTGGGAATTGAAATAAGAATTTTCACATCATAAATCTTAATTCCTTTGTATTATTTATCTTGTCAAAGTATTTTGGTTGCCTCCATTAATTGAATATCAAATTGAGTTAAAAAATTATTAAATTGAAACCTCAAAGTCTGGTCCTGCTCTTGAGCCATGTGCTTTTCTAATTTGAATAGTGCCAAGAATTAAAGTAGGGGCCTGAATGATGCAAGCTTCCAGCAAAGTAGTACTAATTGCCCAAGGAATATATTAAAACTTGGTTGATGAAGATATAATTTGTTCTACAGATATTTTCAATTATTATGAATTTATATTTCTAATAAACTCTCCTACATTGGTTAAAATCCATAAAAGTGGCTTTGTCCATGTGTAACTATTTAAAATTTACCATATACTATCTTTTCATAAGTACTACATGTTGTCGTTGTTTTTTCCAAAAATTTACAATAAATATTAAATAATAAATGAATATTACTATCAATTTTATGTCCTTTTATTTATGTTTGTGAATAGATGGAGACAATTTTAACCAGAAACCCAAAGTGAATGCTGATTTTATTATAAAACAATCAAGCAAAAAATAGGCATAAACATAGTAACACTCATTAATTTTAAATATTATATTATAAAAGATTTTCTTTGCCCATTTGTGATGCTCGCATAAAATTTAAAATAGTAGTATTTTAGATTATAATTAAATAATATAATAAACCCCAGTTATATCAATTTCTTTATATTTTATTTTGTTTGTGTTTTCTGGAGGCTTCACCTGGCAATGCTCAGGGTTATTTGAGACTCTGTACTTAGAAATTACTTCTGGAAATTCTCAGGGGACCATAGTTAGTTTTAAAGAGCAAACCGAGTTTGATTGCATGTATGGCCACCCCCTAACAGCTGTAGTAATACTTCAGTCTCATATATGTAATTTTTAAGTCTTATAATTATTTATGAAAAAGAGAAAAGAACATAGTAGCTAAGTTTTGCTAGAAAAGATGCTGCATACAGTCCAAAGAAACTTGCGACAGAGCAGCTGCACAGTCCATTCTGTAACTCAGAGGAGCCAGGTTTATCCCAGTTAAGTGCATCTAGAGAAGAAGTGGGCTGTTCCATTTCTTATAGTAAATGATCCACACTGCAAAATAAATAAACACCATCAACACACTGACAAAGTCCAACGAGAAAGCAAAACAAAATGCCACCACACTTCGTGAAAATGGTACTTTTGCAGATCCAACTAGTATCAGCCACCTGATAAAAACTTTAGATAGGGAACATTAAAGATGTTCAAAGATCTCAAGTAAACCAAGGAATGAATTTCAAAAAAGAAGCAAGAGTATATGATAGTAGAAATTTAAAAAACAAACAATAAACTTCAAACATAAATGATTGAAGTGAAAACTTGGTGGGGGAAATTTAAAACTCCCTGGAATGCCTCACCAGTAAAGGCTGCTGAGGACAGTGTAAGTGAGTTGGAAGAAAGGTTGCTGAACACCTCATACAACAGCAGAAGCTGGAAAAGAACTTTGAAAAAATAAATAGAAAATGGAAGATAATCCTGATAATAAGTAAACAGACAACAATATAATTCTGGAATTCAACAGAAATAACATAAGGATCATTGACATCCCAGAATCTCAGGAATAAGACACTCATGAGGAAACAACACAGTGCCTAAGAACAAATGAGTGGATAAAGAATTGTGGTACATCAACACAAGTAAACACTACACAGCTCTTTGGAAAAACTTAGTCATAAAATGTTTATATACATGGATTGACATATGTTGAGTAAATTAGTTAGGGGTGAGTGATAGACATAGAATGATCACAGTCATTTGTGGAATAATAAAAATATAGCATATTATTACTCAAATACAATAGAGACACAGGCCTAGAGAGGATCAGTGCATGCTAGAAAGTTTTTCAATATAGTGGGGAGTGCAGCTAAGGCCAAGAAGTGATCACCGTGACAATGATAGCTGGAAATGCTCACTCCAGACTAGAACTGGGACCTGAAAGGAGATAAAGTTATATGTATAATAACACTTCAGTCACAATGGATAAGCACAGTTTTTAGCATGAAAAGAAGGAGGAAAGAGAAAGGATGAAAAATGTCTGCCCCAGAGGCAGGCAGAAAGAGGACAGGGAAATTGTGGACAGAGGTGGCTGAAAATTGAACTGGTGAAGAGTATTGTACATGGCATGACAGAAACTAAATCATGAACGGTTTAGTAACTGTGTATCTCATGGTCAGTCGATTAAATAATTTATTTGTAAAAAGGAAAGATTTAAATGAGTATTTAAATGGAGTGAAAAATAAGTCTGATGAAACAGAATATTGTTGACAGTTTTTCCATCAAGTTTCCTCAAAGACTTAATCACTTTATCTCCACGCAGAGTCACTGCAGTCTTTGTAAAACACAGGAAGCCATCTCAATTGGTTTGTGCCAGCGCCTGGAGTATTTGCCTCATTCTCATTCATGTCTAGTTGTAATTGTGTTTAAAACTCCAAATTCAGTTATATTTTAAGAAGAAAAACATACACTCTTTTTCTCATACGTATTCATAATACTACATTGGAAACTCCGTGGGATGTTTAGAATACAAACGAGTGTTTTTACTGAAGCCATATTAGTCATTTGGCAGTTTTCATTCCACAAGAGTCTCAACTCACAATCTCTGAATAATTGGATATTATTCATTAAGAATAAAGTATTTGTCATACTTTTTCTTGGAAACAGATACATTACAGATTAATAATTTGTACACAAACAATAAGTATAATTATTTTGATTTATTAACCAGTTATTACCAGGAAAGTATTAGAGGAATTTCACTACATTAATAAATTTAGTGGTAAATATAGATGAAGTTTTATTATTTATTTATTTTTGATTTTTGGGTCATACTCGGCCATGCTCAGAAATCACTTCTGGCAGGCTCCGGGGACCATATGGGATGTCGGAGATTGAACCAGAGTCCATCATGGGTTGGCTACATGCAAGGCAAACACCCTACCGCTGTACTATCAGTCCAGTCCCTAGATGAAGTTTTTATAAAAGTTGAAGTAGTAACTATAAGAGTTACTGTATGATAAGTTGAAGCCCATCTAATAATAGACACTTTAATTCCCAAAATAAATTTAAGATCACAATAAAAGTGAAAATGAATCTAAACAGGAAAAAAATTGCCAGAGAGATAGCAGAGTGGTAAGGCGTTTGCTTTGCACATGGCCAACACAGGATGGACCCCGGGTTTGAATCTTGGCATCTTATATAGCCCCCTGAGCCTGCCAGGAGCGATTTCTTAGCAAAGAGCCAGGTGTAACATCTGAGTGCCATCGGGTTTGCCCCTCAAAAAAAAAAAAAAAAAAAAAAACCAAGAAAAAAGGTTTGTTTAAAAAAAAAACATTTATGTGATGAAATAATTTAGAATCAAATTATTGTGTCATATTTCCAATTAATATACAAATGTGATAAATACAGGCACACAGATAAAACACTACTCTGTCCTCAAGAAATAAACAATTATATATGTTTAAGGATATATAATATATAATTATATAATAAATAGTTATATAATGTTATATATAATCAGAATAAATTATATGTATACCATATGTTATATAATGTTATATATAATTACATATTATTTATATGATCTAATCATGTGTATATAATATTTTTGTTTATAAATAATGTTATGCTTATGTTTATAATGTTTATGAACATAAATGTATTCTATGCTATTTAATTATGCTATTTTGCATGGTGATGTTTTTAGCAAAACAAGTTCAAACTTCAGAAAATATATTTCCCCAAATTATATCCACCACTAAAGCAGAGACCATTGAACCTCCTTTACACATTCATCAACTCTTCTCCTACTCCTCTGTCAAATTTAGTTTGGCATTTTATCTTCATTGCTTTTAATTCTATAGATCTCACATAAGAGTCAGCACATCATATATTTTGTTCAATTTGGACTTATTTTTCTTAGAATTATCCCTTGTAGTTCCAACAATATTGTTAAAATAATAATTTAATTCTTTCAAAAAAGATTGACCTACTTTGCAATGAGTACATTGTCACATTTTCTTCATCTTTTCATGACTCATTTGGCATTTGTATTGTTTTCATATTTCGGCTAACATCACTCGCATTACAGTCAATCTAAGTATGTATATTTAGGATATTTTTCAAAGTTAGGAATGGGATTGCAAAATTGTGTGAGATTTGTTTTTAATATTTAAAAATATATTTTATGAACTTTTTCACACACAAAATATAATATTTTGACTCGAACATGTTGTTTTAGAATATTTATATATGTTGTTCTTACAGGTGTGATTTTTTTAAATTTATTTAATTTATTTTTTTTAATTTTTCATTTATTTTAATGTCTGTTATTTTAATTCGCATTACCTAATAATTACATAATAATAACATATAATAACCTCTATCTTTTTATTTTCATGTGCATATTGTCCAAAATATGTCTTTTTTTGGTTTGTTTTATTTTTTTGAGTCATATTCAGTGATGCTCAGGGGTTACTCCTGTCTATGCACTCAGAAATCACTCCTGCCTTGTGGGACCACAGGGGACACCAGAGATCAAACCCAGGTCAGTCTTGAGACAGCCTCAGGCAAGGCAAAAACACCCTACTGCTGTTCTATTGCTCCAGTCCCAATATGTCTTATTTTTGAAATGCAGCAATTATCTATTTTAATAGTTATTTTATTATTTAACTTTTAAGATTTTTAATTTCTTAGAGTTTAGCCCTTTTCACATATATAATGGTCATATAATACTTCCCATTTAATATATAATGTTTTTTGTTAGTTTTATAAAATCCTATTTGCTTACATATTTAATTTTTGTTTCCCTTGCCATCAGAATCAAGTCCTCAAACAAGTCCTGGAAGTAAATATCATAAATTATTTCCATGTAATTATTTTACAAGAGCTTAGTCTGAAAATGGGGTATTTTTCAAAATATACATATTTGAGGATGTAGGCCTTGGTGGTCAGTGTTTGCTTCTTGTTTTCTATTTAAGACTTCTCTTAGGGGCCGGCGAGGTGGCGCTAGACGTAAGGTGTCTGCCTTGCAAGCACTAGCCAAGGAAGGACCACGGTTCGATCCCCCGGCATCCCATATGGTCTCCCCAAGCCAAGGGCAATTTCTGAGCACTTAGCCAGGAGTAACCCCTGAGCATCAAAAGGGTGTGGCCCTCCAAACAACAACAACAACAATAACAACAACAAAAAGACTTCTCCTAGCAGTGCTTTGGGAATATATGTAGTACTGGTAATTAAACCTAGTTATCCACATATAAGACAACATTCCTATATGCTATAATACCTCTATTCTCTAAAAATGTAGCTTTTAAAATGTCATCTAAATAACAACCATAAATATTACATTCCAACAACTTTACTGAAATACATGTATTTTTAAATTATTTAAATCAAAGTAGTATGTTAAACTTTGATAAATAATACAATTCCCTGGAATTAAGTATAATTCATATTATTTTAACAACCTCAAAATCTACATATAAGCTGATATATTTGGTGAGTTGTTTTTAAAAGGGAGACATTGTAAGTGTCCTTCAGGAGTTCCAATGCTATTCCTAGCAATTCTATATTGTTTGATTGATGTGATGATTTGACTGAAGAGCCACAGGAATCCTGAATATATATCTCTACGTCTATATGAGCTATATATCTATAACTATTGTTTATTTTAGTATTATTGATATTTGTTTCAAAAATGTCTTTAATACAATTTTATACATACACAAAAGTCTGATTATATTATGTGCAAAAAGCTTTGAATTATTCTTTCAGTTATTTCTCAGTGTGCTGATAGATTCTAAAACAAATTTGAATGATAAAACATTTAAGATACAGAATTTTACTGAAGTTAGAGCCAACTATGTTCCTGGAAAGTTTTCATGTTGTAATCTAATAAAATCCTCAATATCAAATGCTAATGAAACACCAATTTTCATCAAATAAATTGGCAAAGACTGTAGAATATTAAAATAATTATCGATCTTTTGTCTCTAGAGAATCCTTATGGGCACATTGTCCTTAAATAGGTGTTCTTTAAACATTGGCTTACGTTTTATTTTTCAGCCTGAAACAGCCAAATTATTATACCTGGCAACACTGATCTATTAATGTGCTAAATAAAAAGAGAGAGGAGAGAAAGAAAAAAAAAAACTGCTGATCCTCTCATTTCCAGGAAGATATATATGATAGTTTAAAAACATCTGTAAAGAGAAAACTCAAGTCATTTTACAAAAAAGATAACTTGTCATGAGTATTTGATGTGTGAGTGAAATAGAAGGAAAGCAGAAATAAAACTGTAGGGATGTCCTATTGGGAAAAACAACTGCTTTATCCTAAAAGATCAAAGAATTTGTGGGCATGGCCTCATTTAGATGTTACTCAATTGAATTAATCCAAAGGAAAAAATTACAAAAATAAAAGACTTTTAAGCAATCAGCCAGATATTGACTAAATTTTTTTCTAGTAAACTATATGGTTTTTCATTAAAAACACAAAGAAAATTGAACCAATTTTTAAGATTATAATTTCTGATTAAATAATGTAGGATAAGTAAGACAGATCTCCAACTATATAATAAACAATAAAATAATTACATATAATTAATGTAGAGACACTGTAGAACTGCAGTATTTTAAATCTTGAAATAACCATGTAATATTTCATACTAAAAGATGCTTTTGTTTCACAATACAGTTTATAATTAAGAGTATTTCTTGTTGACAAGCACTTATATAGCATGACTATACATGTACATAATAAAATTTAATTTTAAGAACTAATAGATTTTAAATGTATCATTTTATTATATAAACAAATTCTTAAAATTTCATATAGTGTAAATAAGATTTTGTCAAATGTCCAGATGCTTTACAATGAACAATCTAAAAACTTTTTCTATTTTTTTCAAAAAGAGATGAGTTGATTAAAAATAAAGCAACGCAAATAAAAAAAAATATAAGGACAAATATCCTATAATAATTAAAACTCAATTTCTCCATTTTAGTAATAATCATCCAACATTAATCACGTCTAATTAAAATCAAAAATAGCTATATCATTATTTAAATAAAAGTTCTGCACTTATCAATATAAATGTTTTAACTTCTTGAATTATATTGACAAATAGTTCAAATATATAATATTAAATACTATCTTTAGACATTGCTCTTGGGGTTTTGATAAATATAACAAGGATTAAGGGGCTTGTGTTGCACAAGACCTACCAATGATAATCCTTAGCACTGAAAGTGGTCCCCTGAGCATCAGGAGAGACGATCATCATTATAAACCCTGAATGTTGCTGAATGTGGCCCAAAGAATAAAAACTAAAAAAGTTGTTAGTGACTTAGATATTTTATCATTATGGTAGAAATTACTATTTTTAGATTTCTGTCTTCTAGACATACAAATTACTATATTTCCCATTTCCATTAACTTTCATTGTACCAATTTGACATGTTTTTATTAATAAAATAGAGTAATAAAATAAGTCAATCCATAGTGGCAATATAGAAGATATAATACTTATTATTGTATTTTTATGTTGATTGTGAAAATAGATATTTCTAAATAATAAGATTATGTTAGTAGGTATTGCTGAGGTATAATATAAGGAAGAGTAACACAAAGTCATTCACATATACAGCTGATTTCAATGAAACATAAGTAATAATTATTGGACTATAGGGTTTTTAATATAATTATTTTATTTAAGCACCATGGTTACAAAATTGTTCATGGTTGAGTTTTAGTCATAAAATGTACACCACTCTTCACCAGTGACCATTCCCTGCCAACAATGTCCCAGTTTTCTTCCCACCACTTCTCTTGCCCTACCACAATTTCAGGCATTTTACCATTTTACTTCTCTCTCTCTCTCTCTCTCTCTCTCTCTCTCTCTCTCTCTCTCTCTCTCTCTCTCTCTCTCTCTCTCTCTCTCTCTCTCTCTCTCTCTCTCTCTCTCTCTCTCCTCTCTCTCTCTACCTCTCTACCTCTCTCTCTCTTTCTCTTTTGATACTGTGGTTTGTACAATTGCTAATGAAAAAGTACCACAAATATGATGTTATCTATATTTAGCATTAATGGACTATACAATTCAGTTAGTGTGACGTATCTTGTTTTAGAACATTTTTATTTTGATATTTTAAAAGTTTTAGATAACTTTACTAGCAATGTAATTTGATAAGATTATTTTTAGAGGGAAGTGCTGTGGAATTGGGAGATAAAAGAGTGGTTAAGATATATGTTAGGTATGCATCTGACCTGAATTTTATTTCAGGTACTACTTGTTCATTAGAGCATTGGAAAAATAAGCCTTTGAGCACTGTAAGATCTGGTCATAGAAGCCATATTTGAATAGAATGTCCTTAATAAGCCCTAAACTGTAAGACACAAGAAGAACCACATTTTCAGATTCTTTTATTGAACTATACTGTCCAATTTGTCTTAAAATTACCAGAGGACCCCCAGAGCTTCTGAACATCATTCAGAAGTTATACTACTGAAATAATGAACAATATGGATAAAACGACATTAAATGTAAAATATGTAAAAATATACGATTATATTTGGTGTTCTGGTAAATACTAATTATTAATATGATTTCTTAACAATAATTATATTTATTATATTAATTACAATAACTATACATTTGATATTTTTATATACAATGTTTTAAATATTTATTGTGACTGAAGTTCATTACACAGAATTATTTATGGTACATAGTGACAATGAATGGAGGGCATTCCCATCACCAATGTTGTCTTCCCTCCACTCCTGTTCCCGGCATGTCTCCCATATCTCCCTCCTTTACCCCCCAGAATACTAGTGTAACTGGTCTCCACTTTACAGCTTGTTGTAGGTTGGGTATCTATTCTGTTTGGTGTTCCAGTCTGCTCATTTTTTATTTACATTATATGTTCATAAGACTGGTCCTGTTATCATCCTTTTCCCCCCTCAATTTACGAGGCTGAATGATTCAAGTTATGCTATTCTGTTGGAGATAAAAAGATTAAGGAAAAGAGAAGAAAAAATTTGGTATCAATGACTAAAAAAAAAATCACCGAATAATATCCACAGGAGTAAACAAGAAAGAAAAAAGTGGAAAAAAAGAGAAGGAAAATAATATATATATGTATATATATATATATATATATATATACATATATATATATAAAAACAAAAGCAGAAAAAGTGCTACAGTGGCAGGGTTTGATGTTACCCCACCTTTTTTTTTTTTTTTTTTTGGATAGGCACAGTAAGTATTGGGGAAGGAAGGAAATTACCGTGGTCTAAGAGATTCAGGGTTTCTCCACTCTTGAGGCATATTGTCATGGGTTATATACAATTTTTTATAAATGACAGACAATACAATCATATTAGTGCAATACAGGCGATAAAAATTTCAATAGAAGTATGCAAAAAGAAATGAATTTGACAGAAATAGCTCCTCATTTCATGAGAAATTAAAAAACTATGAAATAATAAATTTGTTGGTGGCACACATGTTTGGACATCTCCAGGCAAATATGACATACAAAATTAGATGAGTTTCAATTATAGTTGTGGATTAAAGTTACTAGATATCACTCAGATGAGGCACTCAGGTATATTTTATTGTATATTTAGAGTATGAACATAGTTATTTTCATATTATACAAATAATTTATATATATATACGTGAGAAAATGGAAATAGAAGAAATAAAAATTGGTATAAGTTTGCACTTTAGGGTAAAAATGACCTAAACCTCTAGATTTTAAGTGGAGTTTTGACTAAAATAATGCGCTATTCATTCAATGACTAGAAATCCCAAATAGTAGTGTGTCACTACTCATAACAGGTTTGTCTCCATCATTTAAGATTAACACACACCGGAGGTGTCTGGTCAGCTTTCCAGGTACAGTGTCTGGTTTTTTCCCAAGAAATATCCCTGCCAGAAGGCCCGTTGGAGAAGTCAACCATAACCCCTTGCGTGGATCACTGGCAATATTTCTGTCATACTTCTTACATGGTATTGACTTAACATTCCCCTTTAATTAGTTTCTGCTATACTACAGAACTTCGGCTTTAGCATCCTGCAGTCTTATTACAAATTTTCAGTACCAAAGAAAGCCCGCCAAAAACTCTCCGCTGGCTAGTTTATTTGTAACTCTTAGATCGAGTATAGCCTGGTGTCAGCAGCTTGTTTTTCTGGTTCTAGCTCCATGGTGGTAAACAATAATTTCCATCTTTCCTAAAATCCATTTTCCAGCAACTGCAAAAACATTTCTTGCAGAACCTGTTTCTCTCCTCCTGTTTCTTGGAAAACCTGTTTGTTGCTTAGGCAAAAACATCTCCAGCTAAAGATTCCTCTTACCTCACTAACAGGGATCTTTTCACCTTACTGGGTATTTGATAGATATGTAGATTCTAGGGTCTGGTACCATTGTGTTGTCCCTCCTAATGATCCTCTGCCCTTTGTTTCCCTGAAGATACCTTGAATACCAGAGTTGTGCTTAAAATGTCATCAGCTGAAAAGTAAAGTTTGTCTCTCGTCTCATAGACATGGGTCTCCATACAATGCATTTTGTGGGGTCTCAATTATTTCATATTTTATATTCGTTCACTCATGTACCCGCTTTCTTCCCATGAAGGTTTTCTGACCCCACTAAGGTTTTGCTTAGGGACCCAAGACGTCTGCAGCAGTAGTGCCCTTAGAATAATGTTCAGTTTTGAGGGGTGGTGTGAAATATTGAACAAAATAATTTCACCTCATTAACCTTATACTGGCAAGATTGTGCTTTAGCACAAGTTGCATATCAGCTCACACAGAAGTGACTGGGAACATAAAATATAAATTTTATTTTAAAAACATATTGGCATACATGTGGGAAAGAGGAATTCGTATCCAAAGCTGTAGGGAATGTGAACTGGTTCAACATTTTTGGAAACCAATATAGACACCTCAAATTTCTAAGAATTGAGGCCCCATATTATCTGGTATTCCATTATTTGTCATTTAACCCAAGGATTTAAAATTGTTTTCTAAAAAGATATCTGTTTTTATATGTTTATTTCAACATTATTCTCGATAGAAAAATATCTAGAAACAACTTGTGTTTCAGAACATAAGACTGAAAAATATGGTCTATCTACAATATAAAATACAATATGGCTGTAAGTATAGAGAGAATAATTCAATTTATCATAATCTAAATGAGTCCACAGAGTATAACATTGAGTAATTCAACAATACCTAGAGGAAAAGATGCAGAATTAAGAATCACTTCTTAAAAGTTATTAAAAGGACCATGTAATGCCAAATATAAAAAGAGCATGAGGACTGAAAAAGTGAACTCAGGATCAGGTTGATAAGTATTCCTTATGGAAAGTACATTTGGAAGATGTAATGTAACGTTGTATTTGTGAAGTCATTTCATTAGCTATGTTTTAAATCATAAAGCCTAAATAAAAAAGGAATAAAAATATTTTTTATATGTGACGATCTATAGCTGTATCTGAAGACAACAATGTCTATGTGAAATCTTGGCTTAAAATACATTGACCTTAACAACATAGGAAATAACTTGCTTGGTTACTTCTGTGGTTATAAGATAAAGAAAATTCATTAGAAGATTAATATCAATAGCAAAGTTATTGAAGTTTTGTAGAATCAGAGATATCTCAGTTAGCAAATTACTCAAGAAGTCTGTGTACAATAATATAATATATTCAATATGCAAAATTATGTTTGTCTTGCCAAATAATGTGTGAGAAAATTATAATAGATTGTAATTGAGTTCTGCCTTTTTACTCAAGGTACTTGTCTTAGTATTTAACTTGTATTGTTTAAGCTTGAGTTTGAAATTTCATTTTTATTTAAAATGCTCTGCTATACAGACTAAAATTTGTTCTACAAATTTCCATTCTAGATTAATTACTTAATCATTTAGACTTTGCTCTTTGTTTTTATTTCCTAGATCATATAGACATATGGTGAGAGAATGTTGTTTTGGGATATTCACTTATAATAACACTGTTAGGCCTCACCTCATTTTTAGAACTGTAAATCGTTTATTAGCCTTAAAACTCTATTTCTAGCAATTCACTCAACTTGCCTCTAAAGCTCTGATCATATTCAAACCGCAAAATATAAATGTTTTCATGTTTTACTTAATCTTCAAGTTGCTAAAAATCACTATAATTTACACTCAGATATGGCATATGGTTTCCTAACATTTATTAATTTTTAGACTTGTTTCAAATGAAAAGTCAAGCACTATATAAAGTTTAAGAATATATAAATACTAAACAATTAATCAAGTAATTAGATTTTTTTTTTGGTTTTTGGGCCACACCTGATGATGTTCAGGGGTTACTCCTGGCTATATGCTCAGAAATTTCTCCTAGCTTGGAGACCATACGGGACACCCGGGATCAAACTGAAGTCCATCCTAGGACAGCAGCATGAAAGGCAAATGCCCTACCACTACGACATTGCTCTGTCCCCAGTAATTAGATTATTATATATTTCTTTCAAAATATATTTATTTAAAGAACTATATTTTGTTTCAGAATACTTGTACAACAGAAATAATAACATAAAACTAATGAGATTGTCTTGTAGACAAAATATTTACTGCAGAGTTTATAAGAAAGTTAAAATATTTCTAATCTGTATGAAGGAAAGCTGGAACTATGACTGACACATATTTAAGTATTCTAAATCACACCATGCTTCAATTCTTTAATTCAACATTTCAAACACGTATAAGTCATTTTTTCCTATTTTTTACAAAATCTTTATTTACCACTTTTATTACAAACATGTTTGTAGCTGGGTTTCAGTAATAAAAAAAGAACACCCCCCTCACCAGTGTAATCTTCCCACACCAATAATCCCATCCCTCTCCTCCCCCACCCTTTGCCTGTACTCGAGACAGGCACTCTGTTTCTTTCACTTACTACCATTGTCATTGTAGTGGTCAGTGTAGTTATTTCTCTAACTGCACTCACCACTCTTTGTGGTAAGCTTCGTATTGTGGCCCATTTCCTTCAGCCCTCATCTCTATTGTCTCTGAGTATTATTACAATTACTTTTATTTTTCTTATATCGCACAAATGAGACTATTCTGTGTCTGTCTCTCTCCCTCTGACTTATTTCACTCAGCATAAGTTTCCATGTCCATTCATAAATAGGAAAATTTTATGACTTCATTATTCCTGATGACTGCATAGTATTCCACTGTGTATATGTACCACAGTTTCTTTTATCATTTTTATTTAAAGAAAATACATCACATAGTTGACATAGTTGATCATATTTTATTTGTTTCAAGAGTAGTGAAAGCAAAGTTATTAAAATAGTAAGGTAATAGAAAGAAAAACTAAAAAAGAAAATAGAAGAAAAGAAAAAATAAAGAAAAAATTCAATAGCAATATTTAAAATGTTCAATATTTGTGAAAATTATTGTATCTCCAATAAAATCTTTAATAAAATAATAGGAGGTTTAGCAAACTTTTTCAAAGATAAGACACAAAATACAACATAAAAGATATGTGTGTGGCAGTTGATGTTGTTTGCATAGGCACAGCAAACATGTGGAAATTAGAAAAAAAAATCTTTGGCCTAAAAACAGGCAGATCTTGTACCCCCTTTTTTTCTTCCCCTTTTCTTTTTCTTTCTTACCTTCAAATAGAACCACATAACTTGAACCATCTTGTTCTGCTTCACAAATTGAGGGAGAAATAATGGAGGGCACCAAGTCCATTTGTATGAACATCGAGTAGAAATAAAAAATGATCAGATTTAACACCAAACCCAAAGCCAACTACCACAGAATTGATACCCAATCTACAACAAGCTGACACAGAAGGGACCACTTATACTAGTACTCCAGGGGGCAAAGGAGGGGGATATAGGATGCATGCTGGAAACATTGGTGGTGGAAATGCCCCTGATTCAATGTCACTATGTACCTAAAACACTACTGTGAATGATTTGTAATCCACTTTGGTCAAAATAAAAATTATTGATCACAAAAACAGGAAGATCTTACCCATGAAGTATCCTGACATAAGACTAACTCCAGGCTCCAGGCCTATTAATTTGTTGTATTCCAAAGTCATTCTCTGTTGTTCCAGTAAAAGCTCTTCACAATCACAGTAGTTGCTGTCATGTTTCTATAGTTAGAGATCCTGGTTTCTTAATAGATCTTATGTCGCTCTCAGGGTGACGTGGAGTATTTTCTAGTTTCAGCTCACCATTATATGACAGTACAGAGAACCCTGCCCTGCATAAAAGGTTGTTGCTGTTATCAAGTCGCTAGGGTGTCATAAGAGCTCACTCTGGAGTAAATTGATGTTGGGAAGCAGTAGGGCTTCCCTGATAGAAGTCTGTTTCCGGAAGTTGGTGTAAAAACAAATACCAAAGTTTCTTTAGCTGCTCATCTTTTGTCACCTAGGTTGCTTCCAGATTCTGGCTATAGTAAATAATGCTGTAATAAAATATTACTAACAGGTCATTTTTGTATTATGTTTTTTTGTGTTTGTGTGTGTTCCTAGGGCATATCCCTAGGAATTGTATTGCTTGATCAAATTGGAGCTCAATATATAATTTTTTGAGGACTATTCATATATTTTTTAAATACTGCAATAGACAACATTCCCATCAGAAGAAAATATGAGTTCCTTTCTTCCTGCAAACATGCCAGGACTGGTTTTTATTATTTGATGTGTTTGGCAGTTATTCTTGATTTATTTATTTATTGTACACTTAGGTAGTTTATTATTATAAGTGTTCCAGACATTCATATTTCAATACAAATTTGTATGATTTAGATTATATTATTACTCACTAGCCTTCAGTCATGTACATGATCTCATGATATTACAAATATAATTTAAATTATAAATGTTTTGCATATGTGCTAATTTACTTTCCAAATGTTTAAAGTACCCCATTTATAAATTCCATCAGTGTTCTGAAGGTACTTCTAATTTACCTATTCATTCCCTACTTACTCGGCCCCTATTTTCCAGCCTCAATCCTTTAATCCAGGAACAAGAATATGCCATTATTTATGGCTGTTTAATCCATTTTTACACACTTATACATATATGCAGGTTCTTGCATTTTATCATATATTCAATGAATTTTGCTTTCCTTTTGTATAAAACTAACCTTTCTATGTGATACCTTGACTGAATAAGAGACTCTTGATTTAAGGTCATTTTCAGTGAATACTTTTAATATATCATACTATTTATTTATGATCTAAGTTTCAGTTGATAAATTTGCTGAGTCCTATGGGAATTCCTTTATATATGAACCTTGTTTTCTTTTGCCATGACTAGAATCCTTTCCTTTCCTTTATAGTGTTAATAACATTGTGCCTCTGTGTTCTCTTTATTGTTTATAATTCGTTTAGTAATCTTTGTATGTAGGACTCTAACTCCTTTTTTGAACTTAAAAAAATTCTGGACTCCAAGGATTTCTCCTTTTTCTCTATTACCTCTCTTTTGAAATGTGAAACTTTTTGAGCTGTGAATGAATATTGCTCACTTTAAAATTATCACAGTTGTTACATTATCAGGTTCTGATTCTTTATTCTTGTGAAATATGCTTCATTTACAATTTACATTTGACTTTAATGATACAATTTATTTCTTCTTCTTCTTCTTCTTCTTCTTCTTCTTCTTCTTCTTCTTCTTCTTCTTCTTCTTCTTCTTCTTCTTCTTCTTCCTCCTCCTCCTCCTCCTCCTCCTCCTCTTCCTCCTCCTCCTCCTCCTTCTTCTTCTTCTTGTATTTGGGCCACACCTGGCTGTGCTCAGGGATTACTCCTTGCTATCTGCTCAGAAATAGCTCCTGGCAGGCACAGGGGACCATATAGAACACGGAGATTTGAACCAACCACCTTAGGTCCTTCATCGGCTGCTTGCAGGACAAACACCACTGTGCTATCTCTCCGGCCCCTTATTTCATCTTTCCTCTTTTCTTTTGTTAATTTTTTTAGGGAGGGCTACATCCAGTGATACTCAGGGGTTATTCCTGGCTATGCACTCAGAAATCACTCCTGGCTTTTAGAACAATATAACAAGCAGGGGGATTAAACCACATTCCATCCTAGGCTAGCATAGGCAAGGCAGATGCTTTACCGCTGCACGAACCACTCCAGCCCCTCCTTTTATCCGTTTAATTCTTTTTTTAATGTTCTTTTATTATTGAATTAAATCTTCTCTATTTGATCATTTTTCAAAATTAATCTATTCGCCTCTTGGTGATATTTTTCTTCTCTTATCTCAATTCAGTAAGCAAAATCACTGATAATGCTTTGAAATATTCTTTAGTTAGCATCATAAATTTGTGGTATGAAAAGTTTTTTTAAGCTATTTCTTGAGTTTTTGAGTAGGAAAGTTCATCTACCCTTTTATTATATATAATTCTCTAGAAGATCCTAGATAAGGTTAGAAACTTATGTATAAATGAATATAATTATAATTGGGTCAAGTTTCAGACAATTTTGCTTAGCCTATATGGTAACTCTGAGTTCAAATAGGAGTGTGTGGTACAAAAGGTTCATTTTATGTAGTACCATCTGTAGTATCCAAGTTATACATGTCTAATAGGCAATACCTAGACATTATATATATTACATTGTAATATATAATATATATTTATATAAAAATAAATCACTGGACAGATATTTATAATCTCAGATGTCTGGCCATTTTATGGCAATGAATTAGAGTAAGCCTGAGCAGTGACCAGGGGTTAAAGAATGACAATGATAACTTATTGCTCAGAAGATTTAAGAGAACAATTAGGCTTCACTTCAGTTGAAATAGAGCACAACTTGGGACTAGTAGGGAATAGTTTCAGGCTTACTATGAGTCATCAATAAAGCACAGCAAAAATAAGATCACATAATAACTGGTTATTTAAATATAAAGGAATGTTTCTGTCTATAGGAACTATAATCATTATTGTGATTTACAGGTTTGAAGATGCTTTAGATTACATGGATTCATTTTTAAATTATGAAACATATGTAATTCCTGCTTGATATATGTGCATTTAAATTCTTACATACATGTATATGAAATAAATTGTAATAAGCAACTGTGTATAAAGCATTTATTACAAAAATAAAGCATTTATTTTTGTAGTGAATTCAAATGAGTAATAATCAAAGCTAATAAAGGGTGACAGTAAGACTATTTTCAATAAAGAGAGCTGCAGGTGCAGGTATGATGTTAAATATTTTGCTTTACAAGTAAAAAAAAAATTGATCTTGCACTTTCTTTTTTTCCCCTCCCTCCCTGCCTCGATCTTGTACATTCAATAAATATTTGTATATAGTTTTTAGTTATAACAATACTGATTAATGGTACTTATATAATTTACAGGATTTATGCATGCAATATTTGTTTTCACTACCCTAACACATAAAGCAGGTAATTGTTTAATTATCAGTACACCACAGGTGAGTAAATCAATGTGTTGTAGATCTAAATAGCTTTCTCTGAAATCTACTTCACTCAGTTAATTAACATGAAATCCAAGATTCTATTGCTGGCTATAGTGTCATAACCCTCAATTAAAGTATGTGCCATAAACTATAGATGAATTTTATTAGTAGAGTGATATGATTATATTTATAACTTAGAAAGTCATTCCAAATCTTATTCTAATCTACTTCTAATATAGAGAAAAACTTAAGAAGATAAATGATTTATATGTAAAATTTATAAATTCGTAATTACTGTTAGTCTGCAGAGATGATTGGATATATAATTATAAGTTATAATAATTTATATTGATATATCAATAATGTTAACTATTGGTGGAGAGGAAGATATTTAAAAAGTGCATAGTCTATTAAATATTTTTATTTATTTATTGTTTGTTTTTGGGCCAAACTCATTGATTCTTAGGGGTTACTGGCTATGCACTCAGAAGTCGCTCCTGGCTTAGGGGACCATATGGGACGACAGGGGATCAAACCATGGTCTGTCTTAGGCTAGCACTGGCAAGGCAGACATCTTAACTCTAGTGCCACCAGTAAACTTAGTTCTTAAGGTAATCAACAGTCCTAAATAATGGCACACATGTGAAAAAGGACATTTTAGAGACAAATACACACAGATTAAACAAAAAAAACCACAGACATATAAAAACACAAAACTAAGCCGAAACTAGGAGTCAGAAACACGTTTCTTTCTATATGCCTTCAAGTACTTATTAACAGTAAGCCACAAGATTTGTCTCATTTATTTTATTTGTTTCTTTAGTAGTTTTTTTCTTTTCTTTTCTTTTCTTTTCTTTTTTTTTTTTTTTTTTTTTTTAGCAATATGTGGCAGTATTTAGGGCTTAAACCTAGCTCAGAGATTATGGATAAAACTGACAGTGTTTAAAGAGACATTACACATTATGGCTGTATTTTATTTTGTTGATTTATTTTTTGTATGTACGTTAGACTATAAAATGAACTAAGAGCCTTACTTCTCCAAGGCATGCTCCCCAACAGTATGCCACTTGCACAGTAATACAATGATTTTTAATTTTTAAACAATACTTGGTCAATACTTGGAACAAATTATTATTATTAATCAATGACAACTCTCTAGTATTTAACTTTGAAACAGTAACTTAAACTTTATGTGTATCAATTTCCATATACTTCAAAGTTAAATCTTTATATTAAATTATATTTATATTTAACAATAATTTTTGAGTTATAACATTTAATGCAGTAATTATGAAATTACAAAGTTATAAATGATTGGCTATAAGACAAAAAATGTGTCAATATCAATCTCTTTACCAGTGTCCACTTCTCTAAATATGTTCTTCATCACCCTATTGCTCATTTGCTTACCACTCTGTTTCTGCAAGAAGTACTTTATATATATAAATTTTTGTAGTCATGTTTATAGTACTGTAGTTGATAGGGTTTTGCATATAATGCATTAGTGCCTTTCAGCACTACTAGGAGATCATTTAGTGTTACTCTCTCTCCCTCTAACTTACTTCATTCAGGATGATACTATCCAGACATTTACAAATTTTATGTGATTTATATTATTTTAAAGGCATCTCAATATGTCATGAAGTTCAGTATACTCAGTATCAGACCCTAGTCCTTCTTAAGAATTTCATGGAAATCTTGTTATAATGCAGATTCTGTATCACTAATTCATGTGTGGTCCTAAGATATTACAATTTAAAGAAGTTCCTAAGTAACAGCTATTTAGTAGATAAGCTATCTTTTTTAAGAAACCACTTAAGTTCTTTGTTTCCATAAAATAAATTTAAATTTTGTTCTAAGAAAGATTAAAATGATCAATTATACTAGTATCAAGTTTTTAATTATTTTAAATTAAAAAACCTTGGCCCAATTCTTCATAAATATACAAATAAATAATGATTAACAAAGCCAATATTTGTCAGATCTTAACTTCACAATATATGAAGAAGATTAAACTGAGTGAAGTTGAGTTTTATGATTGATATTTCTATTGCTAAATATTTTCTAAATTGCTGTGCTATTATTCTCTTCCATTCTAATTCTAGATATCATTACCTGAATCACTGCACTGACTCTAAGCTGGTATAAAATTTAAAATTTGGGACCTTGGTCTGACAGACTGAATGAGAGTTTAAGACACATTTGTAAATTAGAGCAAATTAGCTTGTTCCTGATGTGCTCATGAAGATGTTATCTGGAAATTTTCAAATAACTGAGAGAAAATGGCACAAAATCTTCTCTCTGACTATGAAATGAAAACATAAAAATGTGCCTATAAGGATAGCCAAAAAGGAGGGGGACAGTGGTGAGAGATGAGGTTACAGGAGATACTGATTAAGGGAATTTGACAATGTTTGAGAATGTTTGAACATTTGTGTCTGAAACTCAATCCTGATTATGCAGATTACAGTGATGATTATTGCTTATTTTCAAATATAGAATAAGAAAATATTGAATAAAAAATACAAACAAAAATAAAGCATCTGATCTGCCAGAAAAGCAACAAACAAGGATTTCTCAGGACAAGCATCTTGTAATCAAAGGTTGAACTTGTACAACTTTAATAAATTGATGGTTTTCTTCCCTCAAATTGGACAGTATCAATACTTGAAACTACACAAACAAGGAACTGAAATAATAAAAATCTTGTCAGAACTAATTATGTAGATTTTTATAATGACACTGTTAGATAAAAATAGTACTTTCCAATTTAAATGCTATTTTTTTAAAAGTCCAGAAAGTAAAAATATAACATTAATTAAACTAAAATGCCTACATAGATTAACACATTGCAGAGACTGGCTATAGGAGACAAGTGTAAACAAATATCCCAGGAACAATTTATATCACCAATAAAGTGTGTTAACTAATTTGACACATAATTTAGATTCTACATGGTTGCAAATTACAAATTAAAAAAATATTAAAATAGCAATTAAGATTAAAAATAGAATATACCATAATCATGGCTATATTTTATAAAACATTTATGTTTAATTTTTTCCTAAAATCAGTAAAATCATTTCTTTAATTAAAAAGTTTAGTTATATTAACTAAGCTAACTTGATATGTAAAATATGTTTCTAATATATAATAAATTATACAAGGGGCCAGCGTGGTGGCGCTAGAGGTAAGGTGCCTGCCTTGCCTGCGCTAGACTAGAATGGACCGCAGTTTGATCCCCCGGCGTCCCATATAGTCCCCTAAGCCAGGAGCGACTTCTGAACGCATAGCCAGGAGTAACCCCTGAGAGTTCACAGGGTGTGGCCTAAAAACCAAATAAGTAAATAAATAAATAAATAAATAAATGAATAAATAATATAATTTATTATATCTTAGTTATAATATTTCTTGTTAGGAGGTATATATTCATGGAGGAATGTATATTAATTTACTGCACTAGGAAAATATTCCATCTGAAAGATAACTACTTCCTTATCACTAAAATATTTCAATTACATAACAAGAGGATTTGGAAGTATATTTGAATTTGAAAATAATTGATATTTGCTGTAATGAGCAAGAATCATAGATTATATGTGATACAAATTCATGTAACAAGTGATTTTAAAAATAATATAAATTAAGTTATATATAGCTTTAAAGATCTATATTATGAGTGAAATAAATATATAATGCCATTTATATTATGAGTGATATAAAATATTAAGATATATTATGAATATATATTATGAGTGACATAAAATATGAAGAGATATGATGCAGAATTGAAAGGGTAAAGTAAGCACAGATACACTTTTTAGATCTGTGATATAGAAAACAATTTAACCAGGGTATGTAGGTATTCTCTAAGAACATAGGCAATCAACAGATAATTCATAGCCAACAAGAAAGTCTGACCATAATTCTTTCAATTAATTTTATTATACAAAGCACAACCTTCCACACTTCCCAAAAAGTATTTTGGAAACCCTTACTTTATCCTTAGTGACTCTTCAATAAATCTAGCATAAGTAGTGTGCAGAAATGGTGAGATTTTAAGTGGGGGGGGGGGCATACCCGATGACGCTCAGGGTTTACTCCTTGCTATGCGCTGAGAAATCGTTCCTGGCTTGGGGGACCACATGGGATACCTGGGGATTGAACTGTGGTCCATCCTAGGCTAGCGCACAAGGCAAATGCTCTATCGCTTGCAAAGCCTCTCTGGACCCTACTATGTGATACTTTAACATAAAAAACTCTATGTGTGACAATTATTTTATACAGTTTAAAAGTTATAACATTTTAAATTTGAATTTGCATGCAATTGAAACTTTAAGACTACAAATGTCAACAACCACATGTGAAAAAGAAAAAAACATGGAAAATTTAAAAATCAAATATTGATTTTTTTTCAAACATTGATTTTTAAATTTTCCATCTTTTTTTTCTTTTTTGCATGTGAAAAATACTACTTGAAAAAAAGATAAAAATCTATAAAGTTTTTTTAAATATTGAATATCTTTATTTAATTTTATTTGGGGGGTCACACCCAAATAACACCTTACCTCCATGCTATCTCTCCGGCTCCTATTTATGAAGTTTTTATAGCACATTTTATATTGTCATGATGATCATTTAAATATTATTATTTATATGATATCTAGAATAGTCATGTATTGCCAAAATTATGAAATTTTTAAGTAATAACTGAGCAATATATTAGCAATATTTATTGTTCTTCAAAGGCTGCACATTTTTATTTTTTCTGCATTTCTTACTTCAGAACATAGTGTTTTCTTATTTTCTTCTCATTTTAATTATTCTGGTTTTCCCTTCTGGTGTTTTATATGTTTAAATTTTTATGTATAAATGTGTATTTTTCTT